>NC_084549.2:70650000-70655000 GCF_033978685.3 Nerophis lumbriciformis | reverse complement strand
CAAGCTAAATTGCTTTTCAACCCCCCCCCCCCCCCCCTCAGCCCGCGCCCGCCTCTCCTCGCGTCTCGGCCCGCTTGACAGACAAATTGATCAAAGCATTGTAAAATAATATGCTCACAAAATGTCTCGGGGCAGAAGTCCGGCCCTTTTTTTTTTTTTTTTTTTTTCATTTTTCACCCTAATAAAAAAAAAAAAAAGAGCGGTATGATTTCCTCAGTGTTATATGTCTGTGTGAAAGACTCAAGCAGCGTTATATTTCAGATACTCGTAATATCCTCTAAACTAAATAGGAAGCAAAAAAAAAAAAGGGGGTGGGGGGGTGCTGGTTAGCAGGAGGCTGCTGCGTCGGGGGCCCCAACTGAGGTTGTTGGAGATGTAATGAATTTGTTCATCTGATGGTGCCTTCAGGGCTGTCGTTAAGACTGGCAGAGGAGGTTGATTTCGGGAAATGTGGCGGAGATCAGTTACGAAGCAAAAGGGGCTTGAGACGTTTCTATTAGAAAGAGCTGACGGTCATGGTGCGTAAGCAATACTTCAAGGGCGTTTATGTGGCTATAATGGTGCTTATCAATAACTATCTATCAATGCCACAAATGCTTTCCCCTGCTGCTGCTCCGGCAAATTCGAGGGGCAAAAAAAAAAAAACCTTGCATATCTCCGCACTATGCATATTTCCCCTTATCCAAAAAAAATATGGCCTGGGAGATCATTTATCAGCCTGACTCGCTAAGCCGCCAACAGAAAGCTGAATAGAGCCTTGTTTAGTATGTCATAAATAAATCAATGGGAAATGGCTGATCCCGACTGTTAAAGCCACACCGAGGCTTTTGTGAGATCTACATGTAAAGCCAGCGGGGAAGATAAGCCTATATTTCGTCACGTTTGAGTCCCAAACAAAAGGACGCCATGTAAAGTGAATAAAACGGCGTTTTTTTTATAGACATTGCGTCATTGGGATTTAATCATTTACTCGTATACTGACCCGTTGGGTCCGGTTCTATGGTTATCGTCACCCTGATTCCCTCCGATCTAACATCTTTTATTGGGCTTTCGAGACACAGTCCACGAGAAGATTGTGTACTGTGGGCCCGTAAATAAATCGATGGAAAAGGGCTGATCTCGCCGAGGATTCCGCAAGATCTACATGGAAATCCAGCAGGGAATTGGAAGTCTGTGTTTTGTCAAGCCCTGCTCCATGTCGCTCCGCAAGACACCTAAGTCCAACATAACTTTGATTTAATGTTGCACATAGGATACGATTTAAAAAGAATACTTTTAAGTCAGTGTTTCTTAATCATAAGGCTAAGGCTGAAACGACGCGTCGACGTAGTCGACGTCATCGGTTACGTAAATACGTCGACGCCGTTTTTGTGCGTCGGCGCGTCGCATATTTACGTCACACTACTTTACTGTCATGGCGGAGCGCAAAGCAGACGATGCGAGCGAGGGGAAAAAAGCACGCCAAAAGTCGTCAAAAGTGTGGGAGTATTTCAATAAACGGCCTAATAATGTTGTTGTATGCACACTGTGTCGAGCGGAAATGGCCTATCATAGCAGCACAACGGCTATGAACGAACATTTGAAAAGAAAACCCCCGACAGCGTTCTTGCCATCACCATCAACAAGTCAATCGTCCGCGTGCGTATACGTTGTCATTATTACACAAAAACATGAATGTGTCATTTGTATCTGCGTTGTAAATTCATAAACTAAAGCACCGTTTCGCTCTGAGAGGCGCGTTTGGCGTGCCTGTTCAGTGTTTACAAAGACGCGCTCCTCTTTAACGCTGTGGAGAGGCGGCGGCGGCGAGCGAGCGGCGAGGCGGGGCGCGCCGGGAGCGACGCCGCAAACGTGCCCAGGTGCGCGATCCGCGCAGTTGGAAGAGAAAAGACTTTGTGTAAAATTAAAAGATTGTAAACCTGGCAAAGCCGTCTGGCGTTCAGTCTGTCGGTCCTGAAAGAACCCCACGGCACAAGACGTGTCACAAACGCTAACGTTAATTAGTTGTGCAAATACCTTTTACAACATTAACAGTTACATATACTATGTACAAACAAACAATTAACTTTCACTTTAATCATACTATCATTGTTGTGTTATTAAGCAAAATAAGCAATACTTTTACTTTTGTTGAAATGTTTACACTGTACACTTTTTTGTATTGGATGTTTAGCTTTATTTTTGCACATTTTAGCAAATAAGCAATACTTTTACTTTTGTTGAAATGTTTACACTTGTTACAGAATATTTCCGTTTTGCACTTTTTTGTATTGGATGTTTATCTTTATTTTTGCACATTTTAAAGCAAAATAACCAATACTTTTACTTTTGAAATGCTTATACTATTCCAGAATATTAAGATTTGCACTGGATGTTTACTTTTATATTTGCACATTAAAAAGCAAATAAGCTACTTTTAATTTTGTTAAATGTTAAAAGTTTTAAATGTTTACATTGTTACAGAATATTTTGTCATGTTGTTGTCAATGTTGACTGACTAGTGGCCATACTTTTTTTTTTGTAAATAAAAGCCATGCCTTTTGAAAAAACTGGCCTACATTTATTTTTTCCTCTTCATTTTAAATAAAAAAAAAAAATCGGTAAAAGGAAAAATAATCTATAAATTAATCGAAAAAATTATCTATAGATTAACCGATTAATCGAAAAAAATAATCTATAGATTAATCGATAGAAAAATAATCGTTAGCTGCAGCCCTACATAAGGCCCATCGTTGGGCTGCCAAAAAATATCGGTTTCTCAGCTCTGTATACTCAGTTGTAATACACTTGTCCACCACTTGTGGCAGTAATGATCATATCAAAACAAACAGAAGAAGTCTGGAGTGCTAATAATGACTAAAGTGATGAAGCTGTACTTTAATGTAGTGTCTATCATGATGACATACCTGCCAACTTTTGAAATCAGAAAAACCTAGTAGCCAGGGTCCAGGGGTTGCAGGCCCCGGTAGGTCCAGGACAAAGTCCTGGTGGGGGGTTCAGGCTTCGCCCCCCCCGACGCAAAATGATTATTAGCATTCAGACAGGTTAAAATGTTGCTAAAACCATCACTTTTCTATCAGTCACAGTGACTTTTCAAAACAAAAATATTACAGCAAAAATCATATGGGTTGATTGACATGTTTATTCTGTAAGCTAACTTCAATAGTTTGAAATTATTTTGACAGTTAATGCCAGTTATCCTGTCAACCTTTCACAAGACTTCAATTTGTTAATTGAAAGTATAAACACTTTTTACAGTAAACAAATGGTAAAACAGTACTAAACAATTCCATTAAAAAAAAAATTGGTGTCATTATTAACTTTCTGTCCAAGCTTGTATAATCTACTGCCTTGTTCAATTGTAAAAAATATTCTGTGCCTAAAATTCACATTTCTATCACAATGATCATACTGTAAACATGGTAAGCTAACTTCATTAAAATTAATAGTCCTGTCAATAGCATGGAATTACAATTCAAATGTAGTTTTTTTGTAAGCCTTTCAAAAGAATTCAAAATATGAAAAATTCATGAAAATTAATTGAAGCCATCAGACACTTGAAAAGTGGCACATCACATCTCTAATGTAATCATTTGAACTTTTCAACAGAAATAGCACTGCAAAAATATTAAGGACATACTTCTGTATTTTGGTAGTTATGCTGTCAACATTTAACAAGATTTCTTCAACTTGGACTTGAAAGCATAAATAGTATAAACACTTAACAGTATAACAGTACTAAACAATTCCAATAGATAACATTGGTGTCATTACCTTTTTGTGGCTAAAATCCGAAAAACGTTGAAAGTTTTCCACTTGTATCGCTAGCAACGGCATTAGACTTGTGTTTTTTTGTCCCAACGCTTTCTTCTACATCGCTAATTCCTCCGTGTCCGATCGAAAAATCTTGTCTGCACAAGGTGCAATCCGCGTAGTTTTCACCCTTTTTGGAACGGATAATTATTCCCGGATAGGCTTTTGAATATTCTTCACGGAATGACTGAAGTTTTCTTTTCGGTTTAAGACTCGTTTGCGATTTTTCTCCGGCTGATTCCATGATCGTTCGCTCGTTTGGAAACAATGGGCAACAGGTGCCTCGTGCTTGGCAGCGGTGCTATAAATAGCCTCGCGCATGGCATTCGGAATGGCTCGATAGGAAGTTACGGGAAGCAGTGTCGATTGTCATTGTTGTTATGCAATTTCGTGAATAAAACTTAAAAAAAAATTTTTTTTTTAATTAATGAAAAACCGTATTTTTTATCACTGCAACCGTAACCCGGAATAGGTTGATGAAAACCGTACTAATTACGGGAAAACCGGAGTAGTTGGCAGGTATGTGATGATTTTATTGATTTAATCTTACACAGTATATTTGGTTAGTACAGGGGTCGGCAACCTTTACCACTCAAAGAGCCATTTTGACCAGTTTCACAAATTAAAGAAAACAATGGGAGCCACAATAATCTTTTGGAATTTAAAATGAAATAACACTGCATAAAAAGTCTTTTTTTTCCTTGTGCTATGTATAAACCAAGGGTCTCAGACACGCGGCCCGCACCTTAGTATGAAAATTGAATGTTAGTGCGGCCCGCGAGTTTTATATGAATGGCGTTTGACAGCGTCATACTTGTCAACCCTACCGATTATTCCGGCAGACTACGAATTTCAGTGCAACTGTTCTCCCGGACGTGCCGTGATGGTACAGCTTTTAGCGCCCACTACAACCATTACTAATAATGCGCCACACTGTGAACCCACACCAAACAAGAATGACAAACACATTTCGGGAGAACATCTGCACCGTAACACAACAGAACAAATACCCAGAATCCCATGCAGCCCTAACTCTTCCGGGCTACATTATACACCCCCGCTACCAAACCCCGCCCACCTCAACCGACGCACGAAGGGGGGGGGGGGGTTGATGTGTAGGGGAGCAGGGTTGGGGTGGGGGCGGGGTTTGGTGGTAGCGGGGTGTATAATGTAGCCCGGAAGAGTCA
>NC_084549.2:70580000-70645000 GCF_033978685.3 Nerophis lumbriciformis | reverse complement strand
TGTCGGTTGACACTCCGAAACTACCGCGCCGCTTAACTTGTGCGGGGGAAAAAAAACATAAATAAACAGGCGGCGAGGCACGCCTCCCTCCCCCGGTGGCCTCTGCTGACACCGCAGACACCGGCTCTAATCAACTCCCGGGTGAGTAATAAACGAGTTACTTTGGTGAAATTTCAAACATAGACATGTGCCTCCGAGTCCGACTGTAACATATTCTTGTGGCGCTCATATTTCCCGGCGCCCGGCTCGTATTTGCCAAACTTTTCCGCCGGATATTTCTTGTGGGATCGACAAAGACGCACCCCCTGCTCGCGGGGAAGATATTAAACCGCGTTTTCGCTTTTAAAATTAAAAAAGACTGCGTTCCGAGACACGGTTAGAAAAGAACATTGATGTGGGGTTGTATTGTAGTATAGTATGCTAAGTTAAAAAGTTAAAGTACCAATGATTGTCACACACACACACTAATTGTGGTGAAATGTGTCCTCTGCATTTGACCCATCACCCTTGTTCACCCCCTGGGAGGTGAGGGGAGTAGTGAGCAGCAGCGGTGGCCGCGCCCGGGAATCATTTTTGGTGATTTAACCCCCAATTCCAACCCTTGATGCTGAGTGCCAAGTAGGGAGGTAAAGGGTCCCATTTTTTATAATCTTTGGTATGACTCGGCCCATCTCAGGGCGGACACTCTAACCACTAGGCCACTGAGTAGGTGTGCTGTCATCACCTGTCACATCACGCCCTGACTTATTTGGACTTTTTTGCTGTTTTCCTGTGTGTAGTGTTTTAGTTCTTGTCTTGCGCTCCTATTTTGGTGGCTTTTTCTCTTTTTTTGGTATTTTCCTGTAGCAGTTTCATGTCTTCCTTTGAGCGATATTTCCCACATCTACTTTGTTTTTATCCTTCTTCGTGGGGACATTGTCGATTGTCATGCATACTTGCCAACCTTGAGACCTCCGATTTCGGGAGGTGGAGGGTGGGGGGAAGGGGGCGTGGTCGGGGGTGGGGCGGGGGGCGTGGTTGCGGGCGTGGTTAAGATATATATATATATATATATATATATATATATATATATATATATATATATATATATATATATATATATATATATATATATATATATGTATGTGTGGGAAAAAAATCACAAGACTACTTCATCTCTACAGGCCTGTTTCATGAGGGGTTCCCTCAATCATCAGGAGATCTCCTGATGATTGAGGGAACCCCTCATGAAACAGGCCTGTAGAGATGAAGTAGTCTTGTGATTTTTTTCCCCACACATACATATATTGCGCTCTACTATGGTATCGAGCACTATTTTTTGGATAACCTTATTAAGACATATATATATATATATATATATAAGAAATACTTGACTTTCAGTGAATTCTAGCTATATATATATATATATATATATATATATATATATATATATATATATATATATATATATATATATATATATATATATATATATATATATATATATATATATATACATATATATTTTATTATTTATATATATATATATATATATATATATATATATATATATATATACATATATATATATATATATATATAAATAAAAGAAATACTTGAATTTCAGTGTTCATTTATTTACACACATAACACTCATCTACTCATTGTTGAGTTAAGGGTTGAATTGTCCATCCTTGTTCTATTCTCTGTCACTATTTCAGAACACACACATTATACAAATATAAATGATAAAGTCAATAAGAAAACGGGAGCTCTAATTTGGGAGTCTGAATTAGGATCAGAAGTTCCTATATAAACATTGCGCACTCACGTCGCCATTTTGTATTGATTACTGCAGCTGTGCACTGGATTCATTCACAAATACAAACTACAACTCACAAACACTTTGGAGTTAGGCTCCACCGTCAGAATGTGTACTTAAAACTTATAAAGATCACATGGATATTATTCAGTGAGTTGATTCACCAAAACGAACCTGTTATACAGGAGGAAAAAGCACACAGGACGTTTCAATTGTTCACGGACTGGTCGCGCTCATCAGAATGACAAGACACTTCCGGTCTGCAGGTGATAGCATTCAATTGGGAAGAAACGCCCTACTGCCCCCTACTGACCAATGTGAATACTGATAAATGTGTAATGACAGCTCCAAAAACGAATTCAAACCACAAAATAAAATAAATAAATCAACACAAAAATGTGACACATTATGGGTGGGTCACATATGCATGTACAGTAGATGGCAGTATTGTCCTGTTTAAAAGTGTCACAACATTGCTGTTTACGGCAGACGAACTGCTTTACTGTATACGAAAACTTGACTGCTGTTGTTGTGTGTTTTTACCGTGCTGGGAGGACGTTAATGAAACTGCCTAACAATAAACCCACATAAGAAACCAAGAACTCGCCCTCCATCATTAGCTGTTTATATTGTGAGAAAGCGGACGTGTGAACAGGCTGTCAACACGTCACTCAGGTCCGCATGGAGCTGGAGGGGGCGTGGCCTCCAGCTCCGCCTGAATTTCGGGAGATTTTCGGGAGAAAATTTGTCCCGGGAGGTTTTCGGTAGAGGCGCTGAATTTCGGGAGTCTCCCGGAAAATCCGGGAGGGTTGGCAAGTATGATTGTCATGTCATGTTCGGATGTACATTGCGGACGCCGTCTTTGCTCCACAGTAAGTCTTTGCTGTCGTCCAGCATTCTGTTTTTGTTTACCGTATTTTTCGGACTATAAGTCGCAGTTTTTTGTCATAGTTTGGCCGGGGGTGCGACTTATACTCAGGAGCGACTTATGTGTGAAATTATAAACACATTAGCGTAAAATATCAAATAATATTATTGATGTCATTCACGTAAGAGACTAGACGTATAAGATTTCATGGGATTTAGCGATTAGGAGTGACAGATTGTTTGGTAAACGTATAGCATGTTCTATATGTTATAGTTATTTGAATGACTCTTACCATAATATGTTACGTTAACATACCAGTTGGTTATTTATGCCTCATATAACGTACACTTATTCAGCCTGTTGTTCACTATTCTTTATTTATTTTAAATTGCCTTTCAAATGTCTATTCTTGCTGTTGGCTTTTACCAAATACATTTCCCCAAAAAGTGCGACTTATATATGTTTTTTTCCTTCTTTATTATGCATTTTCGGCCGGTGCGACTTATACTCCGGAGCGACTTATACTCCGAGAAATACGGTAGTAAGAAAAGTTACAGTACTTTATTGATACATATTATTTCCAGGGCCAAATAAAATGAACTGACGGGCCACAACAGGCCCCCGGGCTTCGACTTTGACACCTGTGGACTATATTCTGGAGGTTTAATAAAACAAAATAACATTGACAGGCGCATCCATGCAGCGATGAATCGTTCCGCGTATTCCTTTGAGCGATATTTCCCGCATCTACTTTGTTTTAGCAATCAAGAATATTTCAGTTGTTTTTATCCTTCTTTGTGGGCACATTGTTGATTTTCATGTTTGGATGTACTTTGTGGACGCCGTCTTTGCTCCACAGTAAGTCTTTGCTGTTGTCCAGCATTCTGTATTTGTTTAGTTTGTAGCCAGTTCAGTTTTAGTTTCATTCTGCATAGCCTTCCCTAAGCTTCAATGCCTTTTTTTAGGGGCACTCACCTTTAGTTTATTTTTGGTTTAAGCCAGGGCCGGCCCGTGGCGTAGGCCGTATAGGCAAATGCTAAGGGCGCCGTCCATCAGGGGGCGCCACGCCAGTGCCACAAATGTTGGAGAAAAAAACAAAGAAAAAAAAGTTGGTACTATTATTTCTAAATACAAAAAATAATCCCACGTTAATTAAAATGCAAAGTAAAGCCTATTTAATAGAAATATTATTTGTTACAACATTACAACGTCGGGTTAATATTGTGGAGGGGGCTAAATTGTTATGGACAATAATAATGTAACGTTAGGTAATTACAGTACTCTCACCTTACATTCCTCAGGGACATTTCTTTCTTTCTTTAGTTTATTTCGAACATGAACACACTTACATCATAATACATCACACAATTTCATATCATTTCATTTTACATCATGCCCGAAAAGGAGTAGGAAGAAGCAAAGCTTATTTAATCCTACCCCTTTCCCACTTCAAAGCGTTTACAAATATATAGAATCATTTACTGACCTTTTTATATAATAAAATAACATCTATGAATTAGTATACAACAGTTTTGTAATATGTAATTAATTAATTCAGTCATTATTAACATACTGAGATGAAGAATATCTTATTTTAAATAAGGTTGAAAGTATTTCTCATAATTCTTCTTCTTTGTACTCTGTAAGCACTATTATTTTGCACAACCTCTTAAACTGGATCATATCAGTACAATTTTTAACTTCTTTACTTAATCCATTCCATAATTTAATTCCACATACTGATATGCTAAAAGTTCTAAGTGTTGTACGTGCATATAAATGTTTGTATTAGATCTTTTAAGCAGGTGTTTTTTGTTTACATTGTTATTGCCTTCTGGTTAGCTAATGTTTGCCCTGCAGGTAATCGTCACTTTTCCACCCCTTTATATATTAAAGGTCAAAGACAAAGCTCTTCGGGTTCTTGTGAGTACAGGTAAAAGCCAGTAAATTAGAATATTTTGAAAAACTTGATTTATTTCAGTAATTGCATTCAAAAGGTGTAACTTGTACATTATATTTATTCATTGCACACAGACTGATGCATTCAAATGTTTATTTCATTTAATTTTGATGATTTGAAGTGGCAACAAATGAAAATCCAAAATTCCGTGTGTCACAAAATTAGAATATTACTTAAGGCTAATACAAAAAAGGGATTTTTAGAAATGTTGGCCAACTGAAAAGTATGAAAATGAAAAATATGAGCATGTACAATACTCAATACTTGGTTGGAGCTCCTTTTGCCTCAATTACTGCGTTAATGCGGCGTGGCATGGAGTCGATGAGTTTCTGGCACTGCTCAGGTGTTATGAGAGCCCAGGTTGCTCTGATAGTGGCCTTCAACTCTTCTGCGTTTTTGGGTCTGGCATTCTGCATCTTCCTTTTCACAATACCCCACAGATTTTCTATGGGGCTAAGGTCAGGGGAGTTGGCGGGCCAATTTAGAACAGAAATACCATGGTCCGTAAACCAGGCACGGGTAGATTTTGCGCTGTGTGCAGGCGCCAAGTCCTGTTGGAACTTGAAATCTCCATCTCCATAGAGCAGGTCAGCAGCAGGAAGCATGAAGTGCTCTAAAACTTGCTGGTAGACGGCTGCGTTGACCCTGGATCTCAGGAAACAGAGTGGACCGACACCAGCAGATGACATGGCACCCCAAACCATCACCCAACCATGCAAATTTTGCATTTCCTTTGGAAATCGAGGTCCCAGGGTCTGGAGGAAGACAGGAGAGGCACAGGATCCACGTTGCCTGAAGTCTAGTGTAAAGTTTCCACCATCAGTGATGGTTTGGGGTGCCATGTCATCTGCTGGTGTCGGTCCACTCTGTTTCCTGAGATCCAGGGTCAACGCAGCCATCTACCAGCAAGTTTTAGAGCACTTCATGCTTCCTGCTGCTGACCTGCTCTATGGAGATGGAGATTTCAAGTTCCAACAGGACTTGGCGCCTGCACACAGCGCAAAATCTACCCGTGCCTGGTTTACGGACCATGGTATTTCTGTTCTAAATTGGCCCGCCAACTCCCCTGACCTTAGCCCCATAGAAAATCTGTGGGGTATTGTGAAAAGGAAGATGCAGAATGCCAGACCCAAAAACGCAGAAGAGTTGAAGGCCACTATCAGAGCAACCTGGGCTCTCATAACACCTGAGCAGTGCCAGAAACTCATCGACTCCATGCCACGCCGCATTAACGCAGTAATTGAGGCAAAAGGAGCTCCAACCAAGTATTGAGTATTGTACATGCTCATATTTTTCATTTTCATACTTTTCAGTTGGCCAACATTTCTAAAAATCCCTTTTTTGTATTAGCCTTAAGTAATATTCTAATTTTGTGACACACGGAATTTTGGATTTTCATTTGTTGCCACTTCAAATCATCAAAATTAAATGAAATAAACATTTGAATGCATCAGTCTGTGTGCAATGAATAAATATAATGTACAAGTTACACCTTTTGAATGCAATTACTGAAATAAATCAAGTTTTTCAAAATATTCTAATTTACTGGCTTTTACCTGTATATACATTTCATTGCCGATGTGGGGGGGCGCCACCTAAAATCTTGCCTAGGGCGCCAGATTGGTTAGGGCCGGGCCTGGTTTAAGCATTAGACACCCTTTTACCTGCACCCTGCCTCCCGCTGTTTCCGACATCTACAAAGCAATTAGCTACCGACTGCCACCTACTGATATGGAAGAGTATTACACGGCTACTCTGCCGACACTCAACAACAACATATCATTTGCAGACTATAATTACTGCTTTGCAAAAAATATTTTTTACCCCAAATAGGTGAAATTAGATCATCTCCCACGGCAAAACCAGTGGTTGAAAAACACTGATATAGATGATCTTTGATGAGTGTAAACAGCTCGTTTTAATGGCATATGCCATTTTATGACATACTGTATATAGCACAGCAGGAAATGTAATTCCAAGTCCAAGCGTAACATATTCTAGTGGCCCTCATATTTCTACCTGCCCGGCTCATATTTGCCCAACTTTTTCCGCCAGGATATTTCTTATGGGATCGACAAAAAAAAAAAAAAAAAGGCCGCCCTGCTCGCGATGAGGGATGGCGCCACTCCATCACGGGGAGTGGATACTGTCTGCCCTGTAAATTTCACACCTTTGTTTATCACGTCGGCGGGCCGGCTGTTGTACTGTACCTTTCAGCAGGTGCGACATCCATTAGGATCTGGATGGTGTGCACGCCATTCTCACATCCGCTGACTTGGATCTTCCCCAGGGGACTCAGCAAGGAGATGGTCTTCGGAGTGCAGCCGCTCTCCCTCCGATCCCTCATCTCCTTCGCCCTGCTAAGGAAGCACAATTTACACCTCCGTCATTGACATATGCACATGGCGACTTCCCACCGTCTCCACACGCACATTTGCATGGAGTGATCTATCGGAAAGCGAGCAGGCCATCATCTCGCTGGCGGCTTACACGTCGGAACATCTCGCCTCCAAACAGTGTCATGATGTGGCTTGATCCCGACATTACAATCCAATATTTCTCGGGTGCATGGGAAAGAATACGCCTATCTAGCCAATAAATCGCCCATTTTTCCCCCCTCTTTCCCTTCTATATATCACATAAATGAGAAAAACAATGCAGTCTGTTCCCTTGTCTGGTGGGGGATTCCCAAGATAGCTCGACATTATTTTCAATCCGTCATTTTTGGTTGATGGCCGGGATGTTTTTCTAGCATTAAATTTGTTCCTTGGGGTGCAACTCCGATGGGATTCCGGGGTTTCCAGCCCTTAACAACAGCAAAAACGTGCAGCTTTTCTGACGACTGAGATGGATACTGGCAATAACCAGACAGCAGTTCCTTTTTTATTTTTACTTTGAGGGGGGAGATGATTGACTACGTTATATGTGATTTCTTTTTTTGTGTGTGTGAGGGATGGGGGTAATGACAAATAAAGGTCATATTGATTGAAGGAGTTTTAACCAAGGAGACCTTTCTTTTGCCAGACGCTTTATTTGTAAAGTTCCAAAATCCACAACTCACTTATTACTTCTTTCATAACTCACCTCTATTTTACATGGCGATACTAAAAATATATATTTTAAGGGAGTGCTGATAAGTTCCACTATATCAGAAGTGTCAAAGTGAGGGCCGCTTCTAACAGTGAACACTATTATAACACAATTTTTAAAATGCATTTTATTAGATTTTTAAAAAACTAAAATGTCAAAAAAAATATGGTAAGTCGCATTAATTTCACGTCAAAATTTTGTGTATACTACTGTAAATGGAAAAACAGTACTGCCGTTTTTTTGGTTAAAAAAAACATTATTTAATGCATTTTATTAGTAGATTTTTTTTAAACTAAAATGTCAAAAAAATATGGTAAGTCGCATTAATTTCACCTCAAAATTGAGTGTATATTACTGTAAATGGAAAAACAGTACTGCCGTTTTTTTGGTTAAAAAAAACATTATTTAATGCATTTCATTAGTAGATTTTTTTTAAACTAAAATGTCAAAAAAAAAATGGTAAGTCGCATTAATTTCACCTCAAAATTTAGTGTATATTACTGTAAATGGAAAAACAGTACTGCCGTTTTTTTGGTTAAAAAAAACATTATTTAATGCATTTCATTAGTAGATTTTTTTTAAACTAAAATGTCAAAAAAAAATGGTAAGTCGCATTAATTTCACCTCAAAATTTAGTGTATATTACTGTAAATGGAAAAACACTACTGCTGTTTTTCTGGTTAAAAAAACATTTAATGCATTTTATTAGTAGATTTTTAAAAAACTAAAATGTCAAAAAAAAAAAAAGGTAAGTCGCATTAATTTCACCTCAAAATGTAGTGTATATTACTGTAAATGGAAAAACAGTACTGCTGTTTTTCTGGTTAAAAAAAACATTATTTAATGCATTTTATTAGTAGATTTTTTTTTAAACTAAAATGTCAAAAAAATATGGTAAGTCGCATTCATTTCACCTCAAAATTGAGTGTATGTTACTGTAAATGGAAAAACAGTACAGCTGTTTTTTTGGTTAAAAAAACATTATTTAATGCATTTTATTAGTAGATTTTTTTAAACAAAAATGTCAAAAAAATATAGTAAGTCACATTAATTTCACCTCAAAATGTTGGGTATATTACTGTAAATGGAAAAACAGTACAGCTGTTTTTTTGGTTAAAAAAACATTATTTAATGCATTTTATTAGTAGATTTTTTTAAACAAAAATGTCAAAAAAATATAGTAAGTCACATTAATTTCACCTCAAAATGTTGGGTATATTACTGTAAATGGAAAAACAGTACTGCTGTTTTTCTGGTTAAAAAAACATTTAATGCATTTTATTAGTAGATTTTTTTTAAACTAAAATGTCAAAAAAATATGGTAAGTCGCATTATTTCACCTCAAAATTTAGTGTATATTACTGTAAATGGAAAAACAGTACTGCTGTTTTTTTGGTTAAAAAAAACATTATTTAATGCATTTTATTAGTAGATTTTTTAAAAACTAAAATGTCAAAAAAAATTGGTAAGTCGCATTAATTTCACCTCAAAAATTTGGGTATATTACTGTAAATGGAAAAACAGTACTGCTGTTTTTCTGGTTAAAAAAAACATTATTTAATGCATTTTATTAGTAGATTTTTTAAAAACTGGAATGTCAAAAAAATATGGTAAGTTGCATTAATTTCACCTCAAAATTGAGTGTATATTACTGTAAATGGAAAAACAGTACAGCTGTTTTTTTGGTTAAAAAAAACATTATTTAATGCATTTTATTAGTAGATTTTTAAAAACAAAAATGTCAAAAAAAATATGGTAAGTCGCATTAATTTCACCTCAAAATTGAGTGTATATTACTGTAAATGGAAAAACAGTACTGCTGTTTTTCTGGTTAAAAAAACATTATTTAATGCATTTTATTAGTAGATTTTTAAAAACAAAAATGTCAAAAAAAATATGGTAAGTCGCATTAATTTCACCTCAAAAATTTGGGTATATTACTGTAAATGGAAAAACAGTACTGCTGTTTTTCTGGTTAAAAAAAACATTATTTAATGCATTTTATTAGTAGATTTTTTAAAAACTGAAATGTCAAAAAAATATGGTAAGTCGCATTAATTTCACCTCAAAATTTTGTGTATACTACTGTAAATGGAAAAACAGTACTGCTGTTTTTTTGGTTAAAAAAACATTATTTAATGCATTTTATTAGTAGATTTTTTTTAAACTAAATTGTCAAAAAAATATGGTAAGTCGCATTAATTTTACCTCAAAATTTAGTGTATATTACTGTAAATAGAAAAACAGTACAACTGTTTTTTTTGGTTAAAAAAAACATTATTTAATGCATTTTATTAGTAGATTTTTTTTAAACTAAATTGTCAAAAAAATATGGTAAGTCGCATTAATTTCACCTCAAAATTTAGTGTATATTACTGTAAATGGAAAAACAGTGCTGCTGTTTTTCTGGTTAAAAAAACATTTAATGCATTTTATTAGTAGATTTTTTAAAAACTAAATTGTCAAAAAAATATGGTAAGTCGCATTAATTTCACCTCAAAATTGTGTGTATGCTACTGTAAATGGAAAAACAGTACTGCCGTTTTTTTGGTTAAAAAAACATTATTTAATGCATTTTATTAGTAGATTTTTAAAAACAAAAATGTCAAAAAAATATGGTAAGTCGCATTAATTTCACCTCCAAACTTTGGGTATATTACTGTAAATGGAAAAACAGTACTGCTGTTTTTCTGGTTAAAAAAACATTTAATGCATTTTATTAGTAGATTTTTTAAAAACTAAATTGTCTAACAAATATGGTAAGTCGCATTAATTTCACCTCAAAATTGAGTGTATATTACTGTAAATGGAAAAACAGTACAGCTGTTTTTTTTGGTTAAAAAAACATTATTTAATGCATTTTATTAGTAGATTTTTTTAAAAACTAAAATGTCAAAAAAATATGGTAAGTCGGATTAATTTCACCTCAAAATTGAGTGTATATTACTGTAAATGGAAAAACAGTACTGCGGTTTTTTTGGTTAAAAAAAACATTATTTAATGCATTTTATTAGTAGATTTTTAAAAACAAAAATGTCCAAAAAATATGGTAAGTCGCATTCATTTCACCTCAAAATTGAGTGTATGTTACTGTAAATGGAAAAACAGTACAGCTGTTTTTTTGGTTAAAAAAACATTATTTAATGCATTTTATTAGTAGATTTTTTTTTAAACTAAAATGTCAAAAAAATATGGTAAGTCGGATTAATTTCACCTCAAAATTGAGTGTATATTACTGTAAATGGAAAAACAGTACTGCCGTTTTTTTGGTTAAAAAAAACATTATTTAATGCATTTTATTAGTAGATTTTTAAAAACAAAAATGTCAAAAAAATATGGTAAGTCGCATTAATTTCACCTCAAAATTTTGGGTATATTACTGTAAATGGAAAAACAGTACTGCTGTTTTTCTGGTTAAAAAAACATTATTTAATGCATTTTTAGTAGATTTTTTAAAAACTGAAATGTCAAAAAAATATGGTAAGTCACATTCATTCCACGTCAAAATTGAGTGTATATTACTGTAAATGGAAAAACAGTACTGCTGTTTTTTTGGTTAAAAAAAACATTTAATGCATTTTTTTAGTAGATTTTTTAAAAACTAAATTGTCAAAAAAATATGGTAAGTCGCATTAATTTTACCTCAAAATTGAGTGTATATTACTGTAAATGGAAAAACAGTACAGCTGTTTTTTTGTTTAAAAAACATTATTTAATGCATTTTATTAGTAGATTTTTTTTAAACTAAAATGTCAAAAAAAAATGGTAAGTCGCATTAATTTCACCTCAAAATTTAGTGTATATTACTGTAAATGGAAAAACAGTACTGCCGTTTTTCTGGTTAAAAAAAACATTATTTAATGCATTTTATTAGTAGATTTTTTTTAAACTAAAATGTCAAAAAAAAATGGTAAGTCGCATTAATTTCACCTCAAAATTTAGTGTATATTACTGTAAATGGAAAAACAGTGCTGCTGTTTTTCTGGTTAAAAAAAACATTATTTAATGCATTTTATTAGTAGATTTTTTAAAAACTGAAATGTCAAAAAAATATGGTAAGTCACATTAATTTTACCTCAAAATTGAGTGTATATTACTGTAAATGGAAAAACAGTACTGCTGTTTTTCTGGTTAAAAAAAACATTTAATGCATTTTATTAGTAGATTTTTTTTAAACTAAATTGTCAAAAAAATATGGTAAGTCGCATTAATTTCACCTCAAAATTGAGTGTATATTACTGTAAATGGAAAAACAGTGCTGCTGTTTTTCTGGTTAAAAAAAACATTATTTAATGCATTTTATTAGTAGATTTTTTAAAAACTGAAATGTCAAAAAAATATGGTAAGTCACATTAATTTTACCTCAAAATTGAGTGTATATTACTCTAAATGGAAAAACAGTACTGCTGTTTTTCTGGTTAAAAAAAACATTTAATGCATTTTATTAGTAGATTTTTTTTAAACTAAATTGTCAAAAAAATATGGTAAGTCGCATTAATTTCACCTCAAAATTGAGTGTATATTACTGTAAATGGAAAAACAGTACAGCTGTTTTTTTGGTTAAAAAAACATTATTTAATGCATTTTATTAGTAGATTTTTAAAAACTAAAATGTCAAAAAAATATGGTAAGTCGCATTAATTTCACCTCAAAATTTTGGGTATATTACTGTAAATGGAAAAACAGTACTGCTGTTTTTTTGGTTAAAAAAAACATTTAATGCATTTTTTTAGTAGATTTTTAAAAAACTAAATTGTCAAAAAAATATGGTAAGTCGCATTAATTTCACCTCAAAATTTAGTGTATATTACTGTAAATGGAAAAACAGTACAGCTGTTTTTTTGGTTAAAAAAAACATTATTTAATGCATTTTATTAGTAGATTTTTTTTTAAACTAAAATGTCAAAAAAAAATGGTAAGTCGCATTAATTTCACCTCAAAATTTAGTGTGTATTACTGTAAATGGAAAAACAGTACTGCTGTTTTTCTGGTTAAAAAAACATTATTTAATGCATTTTATTAGTAGATTTTTAAAAACAAAAATGTCAAAAAAATATGGTAAGTCGCATTAATTTCACCTCAAAATGTAGTGTATATTACTGTAAATGGAAAAACAGTACTGCTGGCTTTTTGGTTAAAAAAAACATTATTTAACGCATTTTATTAGTATTTTAAAAAAAAACTAAAATGTCAAAAAAATATGGTAAGTCGCATTAATGTCACCTCAAAGAGACTAGACGTATAAGATTTCATGGGATTTAGCGATTAGGAGTGACAGATTGTTTGGTAAACGTATAGCATGTTCTATATGTTATAGTTATTTGAATGACTCTTACCATAATATGTTACGTTAACATACCAGTTGGTTATTTATGCCTCATATAACGTACAAATATTCAGCCTGTTGTTCACTATTCTTTATTAATTTTATATTCCCTTTCAAATGTCTATTCTTGGTGTTGGCTTTTATCAAATACATTTCCCCCAAAAAATGCGACTTATACTCCAGTGCGACTTATATATGTTTTTTTCCTTCTTTATTGTGCATTTTGGCCGGTGCGACTTATACTCCGGAGCGACTTATACTCCGAAAAATACGGTAGTAAGAAAAGTTACAGTACCGTATTTTCCACACTATTAGCCGCACCTAAAAACCACAAATTTACTCAAAAGCTGACAGTGCGGCTTATAACCCGGTGCGCTTTATATATGGATTAATATTAAGATTCATTTTCATAAAGTTTAGGTCTCGCAACTACGGTAAACAGCCGCCATCTTTTTTCCCCGTAGAAGAGGAAGCGCTTCTTCTTCTACTGTAAGCAACCACCCGCCCCCGTAGGAGAAGAAGAGCGCGGATATTACGTTTCATTTCCTTTGTGTGTTTACATCTGTAAAGACCACAAAATGGCTCCTACTAAGCGACAGGGATCCGGTTCATGAAAAGACGCAATCTCTCCATCCGCACACGGACTACTATTTCACAGCAACTGCCTAAAGACTTTCAAGAAAAGCTGGCTACTTTCCGTGCATATTGTAAAAACAAGATAGCTGAAAAAAAGATCCGGCCAGAGAACATTATCAACATGGACGAGGTTCCACTGACTTTTGATATTCCTGTGAACCGCACTGTGGATACAACGGGAGCACGTACGGTGAATATTCGCACCACAGGGAATGAGAAGTCGTCCTTCACTGTGGTTCTAGCTTGCCATGCTAATGGCCAGAAACTTCCACCCATGGTGATATTCAAAAGGAAGACCTTGCCAAAAGAGACCTTTCCAGCCGGCGTCATCATAAAAGCTAACTCGAAGGGATGGATGGATGAAGAAAAGATGAGCGAGTGGTTAAGGGAAGTTTACGCGAAGAGGCCGGGTGGCTTTTTTCACGCAGCTCCGTCCATGTTGATATATGACTCCATGCGCGCCCACATCACAGATGGTGTCAAAAAACAAGTGAAGCACACAAATACAACACTCGCCGTCATTCCGGGTGGATTAACCAAAGAACTCCAACCGCTCGATATTGGTGTCAACAAGGCATTTAAAGCATGACTGCGAACGGCGTGGGAACAATGGATGACCGAAGGCGAACACACATTCACTAAGACAGGGAGACAGCGCCGGACGACATACGCCAACATCTGCCAGTGGATCGTAAATGCCTGGGCGGATATTTCGGTCTCAACTGTGGTCCGAGCTTTCCGGAAGGCAGGATTCACGGAACTGCTGGAAAAACAACAGCGACACTGACTCTGATGACTTCGACGAGACGGAGCCGGGCCATTTTGGATCCCGTAATTCGCCCAACTTTTTAATTCGGACACCGTAGGAGAAGAATTCGAGGGATTTATGAATGAAGAATAACTTCAGAAAGTGAGTGTTATGTTTATTTTGTGTGTTGTGACATTAACGTTCGAGCAACATTACTAATAATAATAATAATTATTATTAGTAATACTTAAGAAGTGACTTTAAGGTTTTACTACTTACGTATAAAATACTACACGGCCTAGCTCCGTCCTATCTTGTCGATTGCATTGTACCATATGTCCCGGCAAGAAATCTGCGTTCAAAGAACTCCGGCTTATTAGTGATTCCCAGAGCCCAAAAAAAGTCTGCGGGCTATAGAGCGTTTTCTATTCGGGCTCCAGTACTATGGAATGCCCTCCCGGTAACAATTAGAGATGCTACCTCAGTAGAAGCATTTAAGTCCCATCTTAAAACTCATTTGTATACTCTAGCCTTTAAATAGCCCCCCTGTTAGACCAGTTGATCTGCCGTTTCTTTTCTTTTCTCCTCTGCTCCCCTTTTCCTTGAGGGGGGGGGGCACAGGTCCGGTGGCCATGGATGAAGTGCTGGCTGTCCAGAGTCGGGACCCGGGGTGGACCGCTCGCCTGTGCATCGGCTGGGAACATCTCTACGCTGCTGACCCGTCTCCGCTCGGGATGGTGTCCTGCTGGCCCCACTATGGACTGGACTCTTACTATTATGTTGGATCCACTATGGACTGGACTCTCACAATATTATGTCAGACCCACTCGACATCCATTGCTTTCGGTCTCCCCTAGAGGGGGGGGGGTTACCCACATATGCGGTCCTCTCCAAGGTTTCTCATAGTCATTCACATCGACGTCCCACTGGGGTGAGTTTTTCCTTGCCCGTATGTGGGCTTTGTACCGAGGATGTCGTTGTGGCTTGTGCAGCCCTTTGAGACACTTGTGATTTAGGGCTATATAAATAAAGATTGATTGATTGATTGATTGAACATTACGTTATTGATGCTTATTGATTGCACATTTGCACATTACCGTACATTTTGGGAGTGAACAGAGTTGTTAGAACGCTGGTTTTTAATATATTATTAAAGTTTGACTGACCTATCTGACTGTTTTTTTTGACATTCCCTGTAGCGCAGTTAGATGCGGCTTATAACACGGGGCGGCTTATAGGTGGACAAAGTTTTGAAATATGCCGTTCATTGAAGGCGCGGCTTATAACACGGGGCGGCTTATGGTGCGGAAAGTACGGTACTTTATTGATACATATTATTTCCAAATAAAATGAACTGACGGGCCACAACAGGCCCCCGGGCCTCGACTTTGGTGTCAACAAGGCATTTAAAGCATGACTGCGAACGGCGTGGGAACAATGGATGACCGAAGGCGAACACACATTCACTAAGACAGGGAGACAGCGCCGGACGACATACGCCAACATCTGCCAGTGGATCGTAAATGCCTGGGCGGATATTTCGGTCTCAACTGTGGTCCGAGCTTTCCGGAAGGCAGGATTCACGGAACTGCTGGAAAAACAACAGCGACTGACTGTTTTTTTGACATTCCCTGTAGCGCAGTTAGATGCGGCTTATAACACGGGGCGGCTTATAGGTGGACAAAGTTTTGAAATATGCCGTTCATTGAAGGCGCGGCTTATAACCCGGGGCGGCTTATGGTGCGGAAAATACGGTACTTTATTGATACATATTATTTCCAAATAAAATGAACTGACGGGCCACAACAGGCCCCCGGGCCTCGACTTTGGTGTCAACAAGGCATTTAAAGCATGACTGCGAACGGCGTGGGAACAATGGATGACCGAAGGCGAACACACATTCACTAAGACAGGGAGACAGCGCCGGACGACATACGCCAACATCTGCCAGTGGATTGTAAATGCCTGGGCGGATATTTCGGTCTCAACTGTGGTCCGAGCTTTCCGGAAGGCAGGATTCACGGAACTGCTGGACAAACAACAGCGACACTGACTCCGATGACTTCGACGAGACGGAGCCGGGCCATTTTGGATCCCGTAATTCGCCCAACTTTTTAATTCGGACACCGTAGGAGAAGAATTCGAGGGATTTATGAATGAAGAATAACTTCAGAAAGTGAGCGTTATGTTTATTTTGTGTGTTGTGACATTAACGTTCGAGCAACATTACGTTATTGATGCTTATTGATTGCACATTTGCACATTACCGTACATTTTGGGAGTGAACAGAGTTGTTAGAACGCTGGTTTTTAATATATTATTAAAGTTTGACTGACCTATCTGACTGTTTTTTTGACATTCCTTTAGCGCAGTTAGATGCGGCTTATAACACGGGGCGGCTTATAGGTGGACAAAGTTTTGAAATATGCCGTTCATTGAAGGCGCGGCTTATAACACGGGGCGGCTTATGGTGCGGAAAGTACGGTACTTTATTGATACATATTATTTCCAAATAAAATGAACTGCCGGGCCACAACAGGCCCCCGGGCCTCGACTTTGGTGTCAACAAGGCATTTAAAGCATGACTGCGAACGGCGTGGGAACAATGGATGACCGAAGGCGAACACACATTCACTAAGACAGGGAGACAGCGCCGGACGACATACGCCAACATCTGCCAGTGGATTGTAAATGCCTGGGCGGATATTTCGGTCTCAACTGTGGTCCGAGCTTTCCGGAAGGCAGGATTCATGGAACTGCTGGAAAAACAACAGCGACACTGACTCTGATGACTTCGACGAGACGGAGCCGGGCCATTTTGGATCCCGTAATTCGCCCAACTTTTTAATTCGGACACCGTAGGAGAAGAATTCGAGGGATTTATGAATGAAGAATAACTTCAGAAAGTGAGTGTTATGTTTATTTTGTGTGTTGTGACATTAACGTTCGGGCAACATTACGTTATTGATGCTTATTGATTGCACATTTGCACATTACCGTACATTTTGGGAGTGAACAGAGTTGTTAGAACGCTGGTTTTTAATATATTATTAAAGTTTGACTGACCTATCTGACTGTTTTTTTGACATTCCCTGTAGCGCAGTTAGATGCGGCTTATAACACGGGGCGGCTTATAGGTGGACAAAGTTTTGAAATATGCCGTTCATTGAAGGCGCGGCTTATAACACGGGGCGGCTTATGGTGCGGAAAATACGGTACTTTATTGATGCATATTATTTCCAAATAAAATGAACTGCCGGGCCACAACAGGCCCCCGGGCCTCGACTTTGGTGTCAACAAGGCATTTAAAGCATGACTGCGAACGGCGTGGGAACAATGGATGACCGAAGGCGAACACACATTCACTAAGACAGGGAGACAGCGCCGGACGACATACGCCAACATCTGCCAGTGGATCGTAAATGCCTGGGCGGATATTTCGGTCTCAACTGTGGTCCGAGCTTTCCGGAAGGCAGGATTCACTCTGATGACTTCGACGAGACGGAGCCGGCCATTTTGGATCCCGTAATTCGCCCAACTTTTTAATTCGGACACCGTAGGAGAAGAATTCGAGGGATTTATGAATGAAGAATAACTTCAGAAAGTGAGTGTTATGTTTATTTTGTGTGTTGTGACATTAACGTTCGAGCAACATTACGTTATTGATGCTTATTGATTGCACATTTACACATTACCGTACATTTTGGGAGTGAACAGAGTTGTTAGAACGCTGGTTTTTAATATATTATTAAAGTTTGACTGACCTATCTGACTGTTTTTTTGACATTCCCTGTAGCGCAGTTAGATGCGGCTTATAACACGGGGCGGCTTATAGGTGGACAAAGTTTTGAAATATGCCGTTCATTGAAGGCGCGGCTTATAACACGGGGCGGCTTATGGTGCGGAAAATACGGTACTTTATTGATACATATTATTTCCAAATAAAATGAACTGACGGGCCACAACAGGCCCCCGGGCCTCGACTTTGACACCCGTGCGCTATATTCCGGAGGTTTAATAAAACAAAATAACATTTGACAGGTGCATCCATGCAGCGATGAATCGTTCCGCGTATTGTTTTTAATTGCACGGCTCGCTGCAGTGTCATTTTATTTACCGTATTTTCCGCACCATTAGCCGCGCCTAAAAACCACAAATTTACTCAAAAGCTGACAGTGCGGCTTTTAACCCGGTGCGCTTTATATATGGATAAATATTAAGATTCATTTTCATAAAGTTTCGTTCTCGCAACTTCGGTAAACAGCCGCCATCTTTTTTCCCGGTAGAGCAGGAAGCGCTTCTTCTTCTACGCAAGCAACCGCCAAGGTAAGCACCCGCCCCCATAGAACAGGAAGCGCTTCTTCTTGTACTGTAAGCAACCACCCGCCCCCGGAAGAAGAAGAAGAAGCGCGCGGTGCATGCTGGGATATGTGACGTTTCATTTCCATTTGTGTGTTTATGTAAAGACCCCAAAATGGCTCCTATTAAGTGTGTTGTCTGTCTAATTATAAATAATGCAGACGAGGCGTGTTAACTGAGTTCTCAACGTTTACTCACAGCGTGCTCATAACCACATTCTAACTCCCAGCATACAACAACGCTTCTCAGGGCTACCGCGCATGCTCGTAACTATCGTTGCATGCTGGGTAGTGTAGTTGTTATATTTGCTAGCTCATAACATCACATTAAGAGACACGCTTACGCGCTTAATTCAATACTCGCCGTCATTCCGGGTGGATTGACAAAAGACCTCCAGCCGCTAGATATTGGTGTCAACAAGGCATTTAAAGCATGACTGCGAACGGCGTGGGAACAATGGATGACCGAAGGCGAACACACATTCACTAAGACAGGGAGACAGCGCCGGACGACATACGCCAACATCTGCCAGTGGATCGTAAATGCCTGGGCGGATATTTCGGTCTCAACTGTGGTCCGAGCTTTCCGGAAGGCAGGATTCACGGAACTGCTGGACAAACAACAGCGACACTGACTCTGATGACTTCGACGAGACGGAGCCGGGCCATTTTGGATCCCGTAATTCGCCCAACTTTTTAATTCGGACACCGTAGGAGAAGAATTCGAGGGATTTATGAATGAAGAATAACTTCAGAAAGTGAGCGTTATGTTTATTTTGTGTGTTGTGACATTAACGTTCGAGCAACATTAAGTTATTGATGTTATTGCTCTGCACTATTTTGAATTTTACTATGTTTGTGATTGCACATTTGCACATTACCGTACATTTTGGGAGTGAACAGAGTTGTTAGAACGCTGGTTTTTAATATATTATTAAAGTTTGACTGACCTATCTGACTGTTTTTTTGACATTCCCTTTAGCGCAGTTAGATGCGGCTTATAACACGGGGCGGCTTATAGGTGGACAAAGTTTTGAAATATGCCGTTCATTGAAGGCGCGGCTTATAACACGGGGCGGCTTATGGTGCGGAAAATACGGTACTTTATTGATACATATTATTTCCAAATAAAATGAACTGACGGGCCACAACAGGCCCCCGGGCCTCGACTTTGACACCTGTGGACTATATTCCGGAGGTTTAATAAAACAAAATAACATTGACAGGTGCATCCATGCAGCGATGAATCGTTCCGCGTATTGTTTTTAATTGCACGGCTCGCTGCAGTGTCATTTTATTTAGTTATGTTTCAAAACAAAAGAAAGAATGTACTTTTCCACTGAACCCCCCTCCTGACAAAAACACACACACACACACATCTGTCATGGTATGTGATCACAACAGTGTGTGTGCCTCAACTTTCTTGTTTCTACTTCTTCTTCTTGCAGCTCTCACAGGGGGTTTGCCTGCGCTGACAATAAAGGCGAGAACATTTTCTGAGGCAAACAATACTACAGTGCACTTTGGATAAAGCACTGTGCAGACTGCCTGCCATTTAGCAAGCGGCTAATAGACCCCACAGAAAGAGAAAGGGGAGGAGAAAAAAAAAAGAATAATGGACTTTGGCAATTATGTCCTTGCTAATAGTCTACTCTGATTAAAAATAAAGCCATCACGTTTGCTCGCCGTGCAGCAGCAGACTAATACTAATGCATGTTTGTTCACCCGTCTCGTCACGGCAAACAAAAGGCGGCTTGCGTGTTGTTGTTGTTGTTGTTGTGCGGCTCGTCCATCACCTGGAAAGTAAACGCGCAGGTGTTTAAAAGACGCAACACGTGTCCTATCTCCTGTTAATGTTTACTAGGTAGTCACATTAAAACTTCTCGTGTGTAACGACGAGTGCGCGTAGCTTTCACTAGTTGACGCCGAACATCCCAACAGACACTAAAAGTGCGGATAAGTGCAATAAAAGCATAAGCAATGTGACAAAACAAAGACTTTAGCACAGGTAAACAAACCCTGAATGACGTAGGGTCGCCATGTTGCGTCCATGCGACATCTCATCTCTTCCTGTTTCTCTAACTGCGACCAATCACACCAGAGAAAAGACCGCTCTCGCTCTGTGATTGGTCGGTCACATTCTTAGCCCCGCCTTCTGCCGGAAAACAAACACTTGTCTTATCGAATAAGAAATTGTGATTTAAATATTTAGATATTTGATTTGCTTCAACTTGTACATAATAAATATCATTACGGATGCACCCGAATTCATTTTAGACATGTTTAAAAGACGCAACACGTGTTAATGTTTACTAGGTAGTGACATAAAAAAATGATCGTGTGTAACAACGAGTATGTTAGTGCGCGTAGCTTTCACTAGTTGACGCCAGACATCCCACCGAACAGTTATAGTGCGGATAATTACAATAAAACCATAACCAATGTTATAAAAAAGACTTTACCACAGGTAAACAAACCCTTAATGACGTACTGAGTTGCCATGCGATATCTCATCTCTTCCTGTTTCTCTAACCGCGACCAATCACACGAGGGAAAAGACAGTTCTCGCTCTGTGATTGGTCGGTACACCTTCCTAGCCCCGCCCTCTACCAGAAGACAGACATCGGGCTTATCCAATAAGACTAATGGGTCTCAAATTGAAATTTAGATATTTAATCTGCTTGGTCGTTTTACAGAATAAATATCATTACACATGTATCCGAATTCATTTTAGACATGTTTAAAAGACGCAACACGTGTTCTATTTCCTGTTAATGTTTACTAGGTAGTGACATAAAAAAATTCACGTGTGTAACAACGAGTATGTTAGTGCTCCTAGCTTTCACTAGTTGACGCCGGACATCCCAACAAACACTTGTAGTGCAGATAAGTGTAATAAAACCTTAACCAATGTTTAAAACATACTTTACCACAGGTTAACAAACCCTTAATGACGTACTGAGTAGCCATGCGATATCTCATCTCTTCCTGTTTCTCTAACCGCGACCAATCACACGAGAGGAAAAGACAGCTCTCGCTCCGTGATTGGTCGGTCACATTCTTAGCCCCGCCTTCTGCCGGAAGACAAACACTCGTCTTATCGAATAAGACCAATGGGTCTGAAATTGGGATTTAAATATTTGATTTGCTTGAACGTGTACATAATAAATATCATTACGGATGCACCCGAATTCATTTTAGACATGTTTAAAAGACGCAACACGTGTTTATGTTTACTAGGTAGTGACATACAAAAATATCGTGTGTAACAACGAGTATGTTAGTGCGCGTAGCTTTCACTAGTTGACGCTAGACATCCCACCGAACAGTTATAGTGCGGATAATTATAATAAAACCATAACCAATGTTATAAAAAAGACTTTACCACAGGTAAACAAACCCTTAATGACGTACTGAGTTGCCATGCGATATCTCATCTCTTCCTGTTTCTCTAACCGCGACCAATCACACGAGGGAAAAGACCGCTCTCGCTCTGTGATTGGTCGGTACACCTTCCTAGCCCCGCCCTCTGCCAGAAGACAAACACCGGGCTTATCCAATAAGACTAATGGGTCTCAAATTGAAATTTAGATATTTAATCTGCTTGGTCGTTTTACAGAATAAATGTCATTACACATGTATCCGAATTCATTTTAGACATGTTTAAAAGACGCAACACGTGTTCTATTTCCTGTTAATGTTTACTAGGTAGCAACATAAAAAAATATCGTGTGTAACAACGAGTATGTTAGTGCGCGTAGCTTTCACTAGTTGACGCCGGACATCCCAACAAACACTTGTAGTGCAGATAAGTGTAATAAAACCTTAACCAATGTTTAAAACATACTTTACCACAGGTTAACAAACCCTTAATGACGTACTGAGTAGCCATGCGATATCTCATCTCTTCCTGTTTCTCTATTCGCAACCAATCACACCAGAGAAAAGACCGCTCTCGCTCTGTGATTGGTCGGTCACATTCTTAGCCCCGCCTTCTGCCGGAAGACAAACACTATAATATAATAAGACTAATGGGTCTGAAATTGGGATTTAAATATTTGATTTGCTTGAACTTGTACATAATAAATATCATTACGGATGCACCCGAATTCATTTTAGACATGTTTAAAAGACGCAACACGTGTTTATGTTTACTAGGTAGTGACATACAAAAAGTATCGTGTGTAACAACCAGAGGTGGGTAGAGTAGCCAGAAATTGTACTCAAGTAAGAGTACTGTTACTTTAGAGATTTATTACTCAAGTAAAAGTAAGGAGTAGTCACCCAAATATTTACTTGAGTAAAAGTAAAAAGTATGTTGTGAAAAAACTACTCAAGTACTGAGTAACATATACACACACGTGTGTATATATATATATGTATATATATATATATATATATATATATATATATATATATATATATATATATATATACATACACACACACATATATATATATATATACACAAACACATATATATATATATACACATATATATATATATACATACATTGATATATACAGTATATAATTTATATTTATTTATTTTGCTGTTTTTTTTACATGTTAAAGGTGTTTTAATGAATATACATGCATGTTTAACACATATAGATTCCTTTCTTTCATGAAAACAAGAATATAAGTTTGTGTATTACCTGATTTTGATGACTTGCATTGATTGTAATCAGACAGTAGTGATGATAACGTCCACGTTTTCAAATGGAGGAGAAAAAAAGTTCCTCCTTTCTGTCTAATACCACATGAAAGTGGTTGGTTTTTTGGCATCTTATTTGTCCAGCTTCCATATTCGTTTTTATACACTTTACAAGAAATACATTGGCGGCAAACTCCGTAGCTTGCTAGCTTGTTTGTGCTGGCTTTCGGAGACTCTTATTTTGAAAGCGCAGGCGCGATGGAGCGGCACTTTTATTGTGAAGACAGGAACTGTGCAGTCAGTCTTTAGGCTTTTGACGGGATGTACGGTTGAAATAAAAAAGGGTCTTTTTTCCTTCACACGTTTGATTGATTGATTGGAACTTTTATTAGTAGATTGCACAGTACAGTACATATTCCGTACAATTGACCACTAAATGGTAACACCCGAATACGTTTTTCAACTTGTTTAAGTCAGGTCATGTGACCGCCTGGCTCTGTTTGATTGGTCCAACGTCACCAGTGACTGCATCTGATTGGTGGAACGGAGTGAACGTCACCAGTGACTGTATTTGTTGAAACGCAGGCACTATGAAGGTCTGTCTGACAGACCAAAACAAACAAAGCGTGCATTAACAGATCGATAAAAATTAGTAGCGAGTAGCGAACTGAATGTAGATAAAAGTAGAGGAGTAAAAGTAGCGTTTCTTCTCTATAAATATACTCAAGTAAAAGTAAAAGTATGTTGCATTAAAACTACTCTTAGAAGTACAATTTATCCCAAAAGTTACTCAAGTAGATGTAACGGAGTAAATGTAGCGCGTTACTACCCACCTCTGGTAACAACGAGTATGTTAGTGCGTGTAGCTTTCACTAGTTGACGCCGGACATCCCAACAAACACTTGTAGTGCGGATAAGTGTAATAAAACCTTAACCAATGTTTAAAACATACTTTACCACAGGTTAACAAACCCTTAATGACGTACTGAGTAGCCATGCGATATCTCATCTCTTCCTGTTTCTCTAACCGCGACCAATCACACGAGGGGAAAAGACAGCTCTGGCTCTGTGATTGGTCGGTCACATTCTTAGCCCCGCCCTCTGCCAGAAAATAAACTTTTCGAATAAGACTACCCGGCCCCGTTTACACTAAGCCGGATAAAGTTATCCAGGGTAAATCCCACCTAACCTTATCTTTGTCCTTACCATGAATTAATTAACGTGGACCCCGACTTAAACAAGTTGAAAAACTTATTCGGGTGTTAGTAGTCAATTGTACAGAATATGTACTGTACTGTGCAATCTACCAATACAAATTTCAATCAATCAATCAACCAATCAATCAAAAGTCCACACACAACAATGCAACAGTTTAAGACCCCCGGCCCCCTAGTCCCGCAACGCGACCTGGTACGTATGAGCAAAAAACGCACAAAAAAAAAAAAAAAAAAAAAAAAAAAAAATATATATATATATATATATATATATATTTTTTTTTTTAATAAAATAAAAAAATACTTTATATATATATATATATATATATATATATATATATATATATATATATATATATATATATATATATATAGTATTTTTTTTATTTTATTTCACACCTGTAAAGTAAATCTGAACTGCCGATATGGGCATCTACCCTCTACATCAAAAATATGATTTGCCTGAGAAGCTGGACAGGACAAAAAAAAAAAATTAAATAAAATAAAAAAAATACTTTATATATATATATATATATATATATATATATATATATATATATATAAATAAATAAAATAAAAAAATAAATAAAAAATAAAAATATATATATATATATATGTATATATATATATAAAGTATTTTTTTTTATTTTATTTTATTTATTTTTTTTGTCCTGTCCAGCTTCTCAGGCAAATCATATTTTTGATGTAGAGGGTAGATGCCCATATCGGCTGTTCAGATTTACTTGTAGGATACTTCTCTGTTGCCTTATTTGTATTTGACTTTATTTAATGTATTTATATTATCATTTGGTGCAGCCGTGCCGGAGCAGGAGGGGATAGAAAGAGAGAAAAAAGGAAGACAGAGGGGGAAATTGTGGGGACAAGAGGGGGATAAGACAGAGAGACAAAAACAACAACAGCAAACACAACAACAACAACAATAGAGCAACATCAGCAAATGCGACATGTACAAATATGATGGTAAAAGTGATAGCAAATAAGCAGTTAGCGAAAATAAAAAATAATACAGAAATGACAATGAACATTATTACACTACAAATGGAGCAATACAAATACCAATAGAAATAGCGCTATTGATAATGAATAATACCCATATTTTACCTCTATTATCAACAATACAGTTGTTCAAATGCAACAATACATATATGTAATGATAACTAGAGATACGAAAGAATGCAGATAAATGGAGGGGAAGAAAGAGAAGCAACCTATATTAACCTTGTAGATTGTTATAGTAACATTAGGTTAAGCTTTGTCAGTGTGCCATGTGTTACCCAGTTAAATAATAATTTAAAAAAAAAATATATATATATATATATTAAAAAAAAAAATATATATATATATATATATATATATATATATATATATAAATAAAAATAAAATTAATAATAATAATAATAATTCCACCTGAGCGTCCATCTGCTCCTAGCTCTCCAGTAGATGACTTTACTTCCCTGTGAAGTTGTTCTTTAAAAGAGCTATATTGTAAATAGTTTGCTGTGCATTTTACATTTGTTTTGTGTTTTGTGTGCAAGTTTTGGAATTAAAATGTATCTTCTTTGAACAATATCCAGTGTTGTGGTATTTCAATGACCTAGAATCCAGTGTGCTGTGGGGCCCTTTTGTAGTGAATCGTACATTAATCAAATCTTTAATCCACATGAGAAAAGTAGACAATGCAATAAAGAAAATTTTACAACAGTTAATCTCGGGATCTAAATATCTGGTCAGGACAGTCTTCTGCCTTCGGCTTCATTGTCCATTTTTGCAATCCAGCCTGTGCTTGGAGGCTGAAAATGGCGGTCGTACTCCAAGGCGGCGACCACGGGCTGCTCGTTAAGTGGCTCCTCCATGGCGTTGAGTAGTTATGGAGTACAAAACAAGCATACACAACGAATGGTAGGTCAGTCCGGTTAATTATCCATGGGGCGGCGCAGTGAACCAAAGCGTGCCTTCAGTCGTCCAAACGCACACTACCATGACCATGCGGGTCTTGCACAGAGAGCACCCAAAGTATAATTGTTGTGGCTTGACTCCGCCGTTGGGGTGTTCTTTCGTGAGATATGGCGTCAGGGGATAAGCTGGGTCACCCGAAAGAAAAACAGGCAGCGGATCTTCATCTTCCAGCAGTTGTTTGGGACACGAGGGGGATGGCTCCATCTTTCAGCTGCCTGGCCATTTCACAGTCACATCCGTAAAGCAATACTTGTAGTCACACCGTGCCTGTATCACATCCACGGGAGGAAGGGACGAAGTTTTTCGGTAAGTAGAATCACAGCTGACCCGGACATGGGAAAGTTCTCTTGCCGCCTGAGAAGTGTTGTATCCTAAGTAGCTGCAATCGCTTTCTCAAGCATCTGTACATGTAGAAGACGGAGAAACACGGGCATGTCTGGATGACTCGCCTCCATCTTTTCAGTGGTTAGCTTCGGTTGTTTTGAAGGTGGCTGTGGCGCGTTCTTTCTGGCGTCACTTCCTCTCCGAACTCAGTTTGTAAACGATCAATGAGTCCATACAAAGTTAAGAGCCGGAGATTCAAGAAATACACGGCAGACTTACTTACCATGAATTGATTAAGGTGGACCCCGACTTAAACAAGTTGAAAAACTTATTCGGGTGTTACCATTTAGTAGTCAATTGTACGGAAAATGTACTGTACTGTGCAATCCAGTGACGTGCGGTGAGGTTGATGTATGGTGAGGCACTGACTTCATCACAGTCAGATTTACAAACATATGAACCCTAAAGAGTATCTTATTCACCATTTGATTGGCAGCAGTTAACGGGTTATGTTTAAAAGCTCATACCAGCATTCTTCCCTGCTTGGCACTCAGCATCAAGGGTTGGAATTGGGGGTTAAATCACCAAAAATGATTCCCAGGCGCGGCGCCGCTGCTGCCCACTGCTCCCCTCACCTCCCAGGGGGTGATCAAGGGGATGGGTCAAATGCAGAGGACAAATTTCACCACACCTAGTGTGTGTGTGACAATCATTGGTACTTTAACTTAACTTTAACTTTACACATACAAACTGTAGCACACAAAAAAGCACATTTAATAAAAAACCGTTATTATGGTCTTACCTTTACTTAGAAATTAAGTCCATGCGCCGCAACTAAAGCCCTCACTTAAACGTTCCACGTGCAAGATTGAATCTATTTAAAAAAGTGTAACCGAGGGTTTATAAATGTCGCCTATACTGTATGAAACTACAAAATAACAAACACGGAGGCTCCAGTTTACACGAGGACCACTTTATTTACCTTCTTTCAAAAACCTCCGCAACGTGACATCACTTCCGCTCTTAGCGCCTTCAAAATAAGAGCTCAAGGCATATACTGTATAACAGCGCATAACAGGAACTTAACATCACAAAGAGGAAAGCCCATAAAAATAGGTTACAAAAGTTATTTAATAAGAAGCCAATAAGTGCAAAAACAATAATGTTCGTGTTGGAGGAGTTGTGAATTAGGTACACCTGCAGTCTGCAGGTGTATCTAATGTTGTGTCCCTGCAGTCATTCACAACTCCTCCAACACCAACGTTATTGTTTTTGCACTTTTTGGCTTCTTATGAAATAATTTTTTAAAATAGATTCAATCTTGCACGTGGAAAGTTTAAGTGTGGGCTTTAGTTGATATAACAATTCTACGGCGGGGGTGCAGGAGGCGAGCCTCAGCCAGTGCGTCTTTTGCAGCCGTTTTATGATCTCTCAGCATAAGAAATACGTTACACACATACAGTTGTTGACAAAATACACTGCACATTATATACCTCAGCTAACTAAACTATGGAAATGTGTAATATAATTCATATAGCAATACAGTCTCACTGCACAGCAGGCCAGCAGTTAGCCGAGTCATTGCGCAATCCATGTTGAGGCACTGAGTGACGTGCCTCAACTGGCTGCTGTTCACCGCACCGTCTCTTCTCAGTATTTGAACGGCAAATGTGAAAATTCAGCGATTTTGAATAAAAATGATCTAAAACTGGTGAAGTTAAATGGAAAATAACTTTATAGTATAATCACTGGATATATATAACAATTAAATTTTTTTTTTTCTTTTTACATTTTTTTTCTTTCCATGATGGCAGGTGAGGCCCCGCCTCACCTACCTCTAGTGACTGCACGTCACTGGTGCAATCTACTAATAAAAGTTTCAATCAATCAATCAAACTTACCCGTTTAAAAAATTGTCCGAGGAGGGGGGGACCTTAAACGCTGGTTCAGCGTGGCTGAAACGGGGTTTAGGCTAAATAATTATTCGTTTAAGGGGTTAAACGACTTAGTGTAGACATGGCCTAAGACTAATGGGTCTCAAATTGTGATTTAGTATCTTCTAAAGGGGGGTCCCAGTCACACACTGCCATCGTAATGATTTACATATTTCATTGGCTTGATCGTTTTACAGAAGAAATATCATTACGCATGTATCCGAATTCAATTTAAGTATCTCGGGGTCTTGTTCACGAGTGAGGGAAAGATGGAGAAGGAAATCAGCCGGAGAATGGGAGCAGCTGGGGCAGTATTGCAGTCTCTCTGCCGCACTGTTGTGACCAAACGAGAGCTGAGCCAGAAGGCAAAGCTCCCGGTCTACCGAGCTATCTACATTCCTACTCTCACCTATGGTCATGAAGTGTGGGTCATGACCCAAAGAATAAGATGGCGGCCGAAATGAGTTTCCTCAGAAGGGTGGCTGGCATCTCCCTTAGAGATATGGTGAGAAGTTCAGTCACCCGAGAGAGACTCGGAGTAGAGCCGCTGCTCCTTCGCTTGGAAAGGAACCAGCTTAGGTGGTTCGGGCATCTCGTGCGGATGCCTCACAAGCGTCTCCCTAGGGAGGTCCTCGTTGCACGTCCCACTGGGAGGAGACCCCGCGGCAGGCCAAAGACCAGATGGGGGGGTTACATCTCCTCTCTGGCCTGGGAACGCTTCGGGATTCCCCAGGAAGAAGTTGCTAATGTTGCTCTGGAGAGGGAAGTCTGGGGGTCTCTGCTGGAGCTGTTGTCCTCGCGATAAGCGGTTGAAGATGGATGGATGGATGTATCCGAATTCATTTTAGACATGTTTAAAAGACGTGTCCTATTTCGTGTTAATGTTTACTAGGTAGTACCATGAAAATTAGTTGATGCCGGACATCCCAACAAACACTTGTAGTGCGGATAAGTGTAATAAAACCATAACCAATGTTATAAAACATACTTTACCACAGGTAAACAAACTCTTAATGGCGTACAGAGTAGCCATGCGACATCTCATCTCTTCCTGTTTCTCTAACCAAGACCAATCACACGAGGGGAAAAGACAGCTCTGGCTCTGTGATTGGTCGGTCACATTCTTAGCCCCGCCCTCTGCCAGAAGACAAACACTGGTCTTATGGAATAAGACTAATGGGTCTCAAATTCCAAGTCCGAGTCCATGGTTCTCGCCCGGAAAAGGGTGGAGTGCCATCTCCGGGTTGGGGAGGAGATCTTGCCCCAAGTGGAGGAGTTCAAGTACCTCGGAGTCTTGTTCACGAGTGAGGGAAGAGTGGATCGTGAGATCGACAGGCGGATCGGTGCGGCGTCTTCAGTAATGCAGACTCTGTATCGATCCGTTGTGGTGAAGAAGGAGCTGAGCCGGAAGGCAAAGCTCTCAATTTACCGGTCGATCTACGTTCCCATCCTCACCTATGGTCATGAGCTTTGGGTCATGACCGAAAGGACAAGATCACGGGAACAAGCGGCCGAAATGAGTTTCCTCCGCCGGGTGGTGGGGCTCTCCCTTAGAGATAGGGTGAGAAGCTCTGCCATCCGGGAGGAGCTCAAAGTAAAGCCGCTGCTCCTCCACATCGAGAGGAGCCAGATGAGGTGGTTCGGGCATCTGGTCAGGATGCCACCCGAACGCCTCCCTAGGGAGGTGTTTAGGGCACGTCCGACCGGTAGGAGGCCACGGGGAAGACCCAGGACACGTTGGGAAGACTATGTCTCCCAGCTGGCCTGGGAACGCCTCGGGGTCCCACAGGAAGAGCTGGACGAAGTGGCTGGGGAGAGGGAAGTCTGGGCTTCCCTGCTTAGGCTGCTGCCCCCGCGACCCGACCTCGGATAAGCGGAAGAAGATGGATGGATGGATGGATGGATGGATGGATGGGTCTCAAATTGGGATTTAGATATTTGATCTGCTTGATCGTTTTACAGAATAAAAATCATTACGCATGTCTCCGAATTCATGTTTAGACATGTTTAAAAGACGCAACACGTGTTCTATTTCCTGTTAATGTTTACTAGGTAGCAACATATTGTCAGGTTCAAACACTGATGACATCTATTAAACAGACAAGAAGCAAGGAATCATGCAGAGACAGAGTTACATTTTGCTCAATGAGGAGAGACGTTTTGGGCTGTACTCTTAGCTACAGAAACAACCTACGCTCTAAGGTAACAGTCCCACGTGCTCCTCGATTTATTTGGGAGGTCCCTGGTTACATCACTGAGGCTGCTGCTGAAGCAGCCCCAGTTGTACACAATATATGATTATTCAGAAATGCAAATGTGCTGACACTCGTGATATCGCCCTGTCTCTGCTTTGTCTGCGTCACGGTACTCGATGTTCGGCCTTGGCGGTCAGCAGGCCGGCTCTGGACACAAACACTGATACGAGACGACTCGCAATCTTTGGATTGCAAGTTGTCTCTTTGCACAGATTGAAAAGTACAACTTCAGCACGATTGATAATAACTATAGCAACGGCCCTTAAGCATAAGAGTTGTGTGATAATTTCTACATAATTATTCTAGCACATATAAACTTATCGTGTGTAACAACGAGTATGCTAGTGCTCCTAGCTTTCACTATTTGACGCCGGACATCCCAACAAACACTTGTAGTGCGGATAAGTGTAATAAAACCATAAACAATGTTATAAAACATACTTTACCACAGGTAAACAAACCCTTAATGACTTACAGAGTAGCCATGCGACATCTCATCTCTTCCTGTTTCTCTAATTGCGACCAATCACACAAGGGAAAAGACAGCGCTCGCTCCGTGATTGGTCGGTCACATTCTTAGCCCCGCCCTCTGCCAGGAGACAAACACCGGGCTTATCAAATAAGACTAATGGGTCTCAAATTGGGATTTAGGGTCCCAGTCACACACTGCCATAGTCATGATTTAGATATTTGATCTGCTTGATCGTTTTACAGAAGAAATATCATTACGCATGTACCCGAATTCATTTTAGACATGTTATATTTCCACTTAGAGCAAAGACATTTATCCAGTTCTCCCGTCTCCTGTGAGTCCTTGAGGGTCTATGGGGGGGTCCCGGGCATAAAACATCAGCGTGAATGCATGCATGCACTATACAAACTAATAAATTCAGCGTGTCGCAGTAAAAAATAAAAATAAAAATAAAAATAAAAATAAAAATAAAAATAAAAATAATAATAATAATAATAATAATACAATAATAAAATAATAATAATAAAATAATAATTTAAAAAATATATATATATATATCAGCCCGAATGCTTGCATGCACTACATTACACTATAAACTAATAAATTCAGCGTGTCGCAGTAAACAAAAATAAAATAAAGTAATAAAATAATGATAAAATAATACAATAATAATACAATAATAATAAAAAAAATAATACAAAATATCAGTGTGAATGCTTGCATGCACTACATTACACTACAAACTAATAAATTCAGCGTGTTGCAGTAAACAAAAAAAGAAAAAAGAAAATAAAATAAAGTAATAAAAATAATGATAAAAATAATAAAATAATAATAAAATAATAAAATACTAATACAATAATAATAAAAAACAAAAAAACAAAAACAAAACAAAAATATCAGCGTGAATGCTTGCATGCACTACATTACACTACAAACTAATAAATTCAGCGTGTCGCAGTAAACAAAAATAAAATAAAGTAATAAAATAATAATAAAATAATAAAATAATGATAAAATAATACAATAATAATTAAAAAAAAATACACAATATCAGTGTGAATGCTTGCATGCACTACATTACACTACAAACTAATAAATTCAGCGTGTTGCAGTAAACAAAACAAAAAATAAAATAAAGTAATAAAAATAATGATAAAATAATAAAATAATAATAAAATAATAAAATACTAATACAATAATAATAAAAAACAAAAAAACAAAAACAAAACAAAAATATCAGCGTGAATGCTTGCATGCACTACATTACACTACAAACTAATAAAGTCAGTGTGTCGCAGTAAACAAAAATAAAAAAAAATAAAAATAAAATAAAATAATAAAATAACAAAATAATAATAAAATAATAATTAAAAAAAGAAAAATATCAGCGTGAATTCTTGCATGCACTACATTACACTACAAACTAATAAATTCAGCATGTCGCAGTAAACAAAAATAAATAAAAAATAAAATAAAATTATAATAAAATAACAAAATAATAATAAAATAATAATTAAAAAAAAGAAAAATATCAGCGTGAATTCTTGCATGCACTACATTACACTACAAACTAATAAATTCAGCGTGTCGCAGTAAACACACAAGGCAATGCATTTTATTGGGGGGGGGGGGGCTTTCTTACGTCCCCCCCCCGGAGCAGGTTTCACTTTTAGCAAACATTTCACCCACCGTGTCTTTTAAAAAAAAAAAAAACGTCTTTTGTCCTCCTGCGAGCTTTATTTCGAATTTGAGCGTTGCTTTTGGAATGCGCAGGCAGGCCGGCCGGCGGCCCACACCCCGTCTCAGCGGTGATGCTGGGCGAAGGGTGGGGGCGGTGTGGGGAAAAACGCCACCCCTGCAGAGACCATTTTGAAATCTGCGAGGATTTCTGTGCCATCTGGACCCGCTGCCAGTCTGCCCCAGATAGTAAGGGTTGGCAACGGTACCCGACGGTGCAATATGGCTCCCTCTTTAATGAACTACTAACTGTCCCCCGTTTTAATTGATGTGACATTTGAGCCATTTATCTCTGACATTTCAATGAAGGATGATTCTCAGCCTTGCCATTTACTTTTTTTGCTGCTATTTTTCTAACAGCCATTTGCATTTTCTCCCCCGCTCGAAACCCGCTTTTTTTTTTCTTCTTTTTTGGTCCCTCATTAGCTAATTAGAGAGCGACACGCGCAATTAATAAAAATGAACATAACCCAGTTTGATGAGGGATAATCAGGAAAGCGCGCGTTTTTTTCGCGTTCATCAAATGTGATGCGAGGGGCGTACCTCGGCGAGGGAAAAAAAAAGGTGACTTGGAAGGAGCCCTGTGACCTTTAGCCGCGTAGCGACATGCAGCCGACGGTGTGGGACAACTTATGTTCCCAGCATGGGGAGAATCAGGCTCAATTAATCAGCATATGATTGCAGTGAGCAGCCCCCTCTGCTGGAGCTTCTCAGCCACTGGTGGCCAGGAAAGGATCATTATCCCAGACTGCTTTGATATGTAATGATGACAATAATATTCCGAAAAAGCACGTTTGATGTCATTAACGCGACAATGTACTTATTCCCTCTTTTAATCAGGAGGCATTAATGCAATTACAGCCGACATCTGTCCACGTGTTATACAATTTGTTTGTACGGTCACATTTGATCAGCCACAAATAATATGTCTTTCGCTGCAGGAAAACGTGTGAATGACAACGAGACGCGTATCAAAGGCGCCGATTGTGTTCCGTAACGACGCGTACATTGCAGTGTTTTTTGAGATATCCTTTAAAAACAGGACTCCGGCGATGACGCCGGTTCCTTTGATTGTGCGCCGCATCGCTGCCAAGGTGTGGTGCCTGTCTGTGTTGGCAGCCGGGCTTGATCTCTTTTGTTTGAGACTCAAACGAGCTCCTTTTCCTGCGCCGTTTCCCTCGCTGTTTGTGTTTGTGTCGGGCGCTGACGGACTTATAGGCCGCGCGGCTTCCTTTCAGCGCGCCGCACGCCAGATGTTTGCCACAATAACAACCGGCCCTTTTTTTTGTGTGTGTGGTATATTGATAGAAAGGGTTTATTAGCACCTTTGTCCATCCTGCGGCGCGTGATTGTCAGAGCTCCGTCATATGTCTTCTTCCTGTTTCCTGTCTGCGCTCCCAATCTGGCTCTCATGGTGCCGGAGTTGGAGCCATTTGTGATATCTGATTCCAAAAAAAAGGAAAAAGAGTCGGTCGGTTTCTCCAGAATATTTTTTAAATTAGTGTCATCATAAGAGTAAAAATGCATTTCTTTCAATATGCATCATAAAACGGTAATATTACGGTAATAAAACGGTATACACAAGCTATGCAGATGATATCAGTAGAAAAAAACGGCATTTAGTTTAGATCAGGGGTCCCAAAACTGGATACGGCCCACGGGAAGTCCCAAGTTTAAAAAAAAAAAATTAATTTTTTTTTATATATATATATATATATATATACATATATATATATATATATTAGACTTAGACTTAGACAAACTTTAATGATCCACAAGGGAAATTGTTCAACACAGTAGCTCAGTTACAATGATGGAAAGTGTAAGGATGGAGGTATAAATAGACTAATATAGCGATAAAAAAATCTAACATATATACGAATATATACATAATAATATGTGTACAGAATAATATATATACAGATATATTATATTATGTCTATAACATATATACAATATATACCAATGACCATGTACAATATTACAGTATATATATATATATATATATATATATATATATATATATATATATATATATATATATATATATATATATATATAAACATTTTTTATTTTTTTTGTAAGTAAGCAGCCCCCTCTGCTTATATATATATGTATATATCCATCCATTTTCTACCGCTTATTCCCTTTGGGGTCGCGGGGGGCGCTGGAGCCTATCTCAGCTACAATCGGGCGGAAGGCGGGGTACACCCTGGACAAGTCGCCACCTCATCGCAGTATATATGTATATATATATATGTTTTTTTTTACTACTTTTGGATTGTTTTGTGTCATGTTTGTGTGTCCTCTCAATTGCTCTGTGGATTACTTTTCTGAATGTTGCTGGGCCGGGTTTGGTTTTGGAATTGGAATTGTATTATTATGGTATTATTGTGTATTATTTTGTTAAACTGATTAATTAAAAAAAATAAAAATAAAAATATATATATATATATATATATATATATATATATATATATATATATATATATAAAAAACTAAATATATAAAGAAAATTATAATACAAAATTAAAAAATAAATGAAAAAAACAAATAATAAAAAAATAAATGAAACAATAAAAAAATAAATTAAAAAAAAATAAAATAAAATAATAATAAATAAAAATAAATAAAAATAAAAAATAAATAAATAAATAAATAAATAAATAAAATAAATAAAATAAATAAAATAAATAAAATAAATAAAATAAATAAAAATAAAATAAATAAAATAAATAAAATAAATAAAATAAAATAAAGGGGAGAAAAAAAATCAGACCTGGGAAAATTAAGGCCCAGGGCCCGCATGCCAGATGTTTGCCACAATAACAACCGGCCCTTTTTTTTTTGTGTGTGGTATATTGATAGAAAGGGTTTATTAGCACCTTTGTCCATCCTGCGGCGCGTGATTGTCAGAGCTCCGTCATATGTCTTCTTCCTGTTTCCTGTCTGCGCTCCCAATCTGGCTCTCATGGTGCCGAAGTTGGAGCCATTTGTGATATCTGATTCCAAAAAAAGGAAAAAGAGTCGGTTGGTTTCTCCCAGAATATTTTTTAAATTAGTGTCATCAAAAGAGTAAAAATGCATTTCTTTCAATATGCATCATGAAACGGTAATATTACGGTAATAAAACGGTATACACAAGCTATGCAGATGATATCAGTAGAAAAAAACGGCATTTAGTTTAGATCAGGGGTCCCAAAACTGGATACGGCCCACGGGAAGTCCCAAGTTTAAAAAAAAAAAATTAAATGTTTTTATATATATATATATATATATATATATATATATATATATATATATATATATATATATATATATATATATATATATATATATATATATATATATTAGACTTAGACTTAGACAAACTTTAATGATCCACAAGGGAAATTTTTCAACACAGTAGCTCAGTTACAATGATGGAAAGTGTAAGGATGGAAAGGACAATGCAGGTATAAATAGACTAATATAGCGATAAAAAAATCTAACATATATACGAATATATACATAATAATATGTGTACAGAATAATATATATACAGATATATTATATTATGTCTATAACATATATACAATATATACCAATGACCATGTACAATATTACAGTATATATATATATATATATATATATATATATATATATATATATATATATATATATATAAAACATTTTTTTATTTTTTTTTGTAAGTAAGCAGCCCCCTCTGCTTATATATATATATATATATATATATATATATATATATATATATATATATATATATATATATATATATATATATATATATAAATATATATATATATATATATATAAAACATTTTTTTATTTTTTTTTGTAAGTAAGCAGCCCCCTCTGCTTATATATATATATATATATATATATATATATATATATATATATATATTTTTTTTTTTTTACTACTTTTGGATTGTTTTGTGTCATGTTTGTGTGTCCTCTCAATTGCTCTGTGGATTACTTCTCTGAATGTTGCTGGGCCGGGTTTGGTTTTGGAATTGGAATTGTATTATTATGGTATTATTGTGTATTATTTTGTTAAACTGATTAATTAAAAAAAAAAAAAAAAAATAATAAAAAAAAAATATATATATATATATATATATATATATATATATATATATATATATATATATATATATATATATATATATATATATATACATATATATATATATATATATATATATATATAAAAACTAAATATATAAAAAAATTATAATACAAAAAAATAAATAAATAATTAAAAAAATAAATGAAACAAAATAAAAAAATAAAAATAAAAATAAAAATAATAATAATAATAATAAATAAATAAATAAATAAATAAATAAATAAATAAATAAATAAAATAAATAAATAAAAATAAAATAAATAAAATAAAATAAAGGGGAGAAAAAAATCAGACCTGGGAAAATTAAGGCCCAGGGCCCGCATGCCAGATGTTTGCCACAATAACAACCGGCCCTTTTTTTTTTTGTGTGTGGTATATTGATAGAAAGGCTTTATTAGCACCTTTGTCCATCCTGCGGCGCGTGATTGTCAGAGCTCCGTCATATGTCTTCTTCCTGTTTCCTGTCTGCGCTCCCAATCTGGCTCTCATGGTGCCGGAGTTGGAGCCATTTGTGATATCTGATTCCAAAAAAAAGGAAAAAGAGTCGGTTGGTTTCTCCGGAATATTTTTTAAATTAGTGTCATCAAAAGAGTAAAAATGCATTTCTTTCAATATGCATCATGAAACGGTAATATTACGGTAATAAAACGGTATACACAAGCTATGCAGATGATATCAGTAGAAAAAAACGGCATTTAGTTTAGATCAGGGGTCCCAAAACCGGATGCGGCCCACCAGCGTCCAAAATATGAGCCGCGGGAAGTCCCAAGTTTAAAAAAAATAAATACATAAATAAATAAAAAATTATATATATATTAGATTTAGACTTAGACAAACTTTAATGATCCACAAGGGAAATTGTTCAACACAGTAGCTCAGTTACAATGATGGAAAGTGTAAGGATGCAGGTATAAATAGACTGTCATGTCTGTCATCATGTTTTGTTTAGTTATGTTTTGCTTGGTTTTTGGACACTTTTTAGTTGTTGTCTTCACTCCCTTTGTCACCATAGTAACCATTAGTTTCACCTGGTTCACATCGTCATTTTACACACCTGTCTCACGTTTTCACATTTTGAGTCACGCACCTGTTTTCACTAATCATGTCATCACTATTTAAGCCTGTAGTTGCCAGGCAGTCAGCCTGGCGACATCACTCTTGACACACTCCTGACACTCTGTTTCATGTTCATAGTCCATGCTGCCCTGTTTGCGTCATCGCAAGTAAGTTTTGTTTATTTATGCCACAGTTAGGGTCTTTTGTTTTTTTGTCCATAGTTATGCCTTTGTGCGAGTTTTTGTTTTTATAGCCAAGTTTTGTACTTCCGCCCCTGTGCGCGCCTTTTGTTTATTCCTTTTTTGAGTGTTAAAATTGAATATGTATTTACCTTCACGCCATGTCCGGTCCAAATCATTTGCACCATGGGAAAACAAACCACGCCAAAGTCCAAGTCGTGACATAGACTAATATAGCGATAAAAAAATCTAACATATATACGAATATATACATAATACGTGTACAGAATAATATATATACAGATATATTATATTATGGCTATAACATATATACAATATATACCAATGACCATGTACAATATTACAGTATTATATATATATATATATATATATATATATATCCATATATATAATTTAAAAAAAATTTTTTTTGTAAGTAAGCAACCCCCTCTGCTTATATATATATATATATATATATATATATATATATATATATATATATATATATATATATATATATATATTTTTTTTACTACTTTTGGATTGTTTTGTGTCATGTTTGTGTGTCCTCTCAATTGCTCTGTGGATTACTATTCTGAATGTTGCTGGTTTATTATAATAATATTGTATTATTACGGTATTATTGTGTATTATTTTGTTAAACTGATTAATTAAAAAAAATAAAATAAAATAAAAAAAAAAAAAAAAATATATATATATATATATATATATATATATATATACATACATATATATATATGACTAAATATATAAAAATAATAATAAAAAAATAAATGATAATAATAATAATAAAAATTAATTAAACAAAATAAAAAAATAAAAAATAAATAAATAAATAAATAAATAAATACAAATAAATAAATAAATAAAATAAATAAATAAAATAGATAAAATAAATAAAATAAATAAAATAAAATAAAGGGGGAAAAAAAATCAGACCTGGGAAAATTAAGGCCCAGGGCCCGCATGCCAGATGTTTGCCACAATAACAACCGGCCGTTTTCTTGTGTGGTATATTGATAGAAAGGGTTTATTAGCACCTTTGTCCATCCTGCGGCGCGTGATTGTCAGAGCTCCGTCATATGTCTTCTTCCTGTTTCCTGGCTGCGCTCCGAATCTCGCTCTCATGGTGCCGGAGTTGGAACCATTTGTGATATCTGATTTTTTTTTAAAAAGAAAAAGAGTCAGTTGGTTCCTCCAGAATATTTACAATAACATACTTTAAATTAGTGTCATCAAAGAGTAAAAATGCATTTCTTTCAACATGCATCATAACAAAATCGGTAATATTAAAAAAAATGGATAGATGTTGATAGTCCAACTCATACTGACTGCTATACACAAGCTTTGAAGATGATATCAGTAGAAAAAACTGCATTTAGTTTATATCAGGGGTTCCCAAACTACATAATTTTACTGTAAAAGCAGTGGGTTTTTTACAGCATGTAAAAAAATGGAATAAATGGAATGGAATGGAGAAACAATATCACTGTTATTAGCGGTAACATTCAAGCAACAGAGCTGCCTTTTTTATTTTTTTACCGTAAAATCTTGCTGTTTTAATGGTTTTTTTTGTTTGTTGTTGCTATTATTAACTTTTGTTTGACTACTTTTGGATTGTTTTGTGTCATGTTTGTGTGTCCGCTCAATTGCTCTGTTGATTGCTATTCTGAATGTTGCTATCCCAGGTTTGGTTTTGGAATTGGATTTGTATGGAGAGGGGGGGTGACGTTCATATGTTGTCAATATTCAGTGTTTTATCCTTCATAGTTAAAATGTCTAATAATGCCTGAATTAATGTATATATGTGAGTTTTACTAGAAACATGTGCTTTTGGAAGGTTCGCAAACACGAAAATTAGTTCTTTTACTCAAAATGACAGTAATGTTCTTAGAATCCTGAGAAAATGCATATGAAGCAATAATAGTTTCAAGCATTACTCCTAAACCAAACATGCAATATGTCTAATAATGCTTGGATTAATGTATCTTTGTGAGTTTTACTAGAAACATGTGCTTTTGTAACACAAAAATCTAAGTCACAGCAACTCAGACGAGGCACCAAGCAGTGTGGGTGGGGAGCGTTTCCACAGAGTGTTTCCAGAGCCAGCCTGAAAATGTGGGTGTCAGGGACAGACGCGGAAGGAGATTTTTATAAGAACGTTCTAAAGCTTGATGATATATCAGATTGTAGGTGTGGTTTTTTTTACCCTTCAAATTCATATTTCACTGTTTGTTCCATTTTTGTTGATTGTAAAATATTTCGATGGAGAGGGGGGGTGACTTTCATATGTTGTCAATATTCAGTGTTTTATCCTTCATAGTTAATATTGTAAATCCCACATTTTTTATTTTCATGTACATTCTGGGTGTCTCATTCAGTAAAAAAAAATGTAAAATTCCGTTTTTTAAGGTGGTCTGTCATAACGTTTTTAGCAATAAATCAGACATTATTGTGAGGTTTTGTATTAGTGTTCCTATGAATCAGATATACCGGCCCCCCAGATACATTTTTTTTTCCGCTAAATTTGGCCCCCCGAGTCAAAATAATTGCCCAGGCCTGCTTTAAATGAACATTTAAAAAAATATACCTGGTCAGATGGTTTATTGTAATTAGTCGATATTGCACATTGCAAAATCAGTGATTCGCTAAATATTTATTATTCAAGTACAGGGTTTTATTTTCCTATATTCAAACACAGTGTTACTGTTCAAGCTGTATGTAATGTTACAGTAGCCAAAAATAATAAATATACTTGTTAAATAAAACCTCTGCCTTGTTTTAATTCATACCTAGGCCTACTACGCTACTGTGTTTTAATGTTGGAGTGCCAAGTGTGTTTTTTCTTACTATTTGTTTTTTGGACTCTGGACTTATACAGTCCAGAAATACATGTACACGCATGTAAAAATGTAGTTTTTTTCTTCCCCAAACAAGCAACCCACAAACATTATATATATTTAAAAAAAAAACCATAAAACATGCATCAGTCAAATAAGTACAGGCACAAATGCAGGCAAAAGGCTCATCAATTATCTACATTTCAATTACTTTTCAATCAAATCAAAATTTGAGATATTATTTTTTTTAACATATTTTAGGAAAGCACCCCATACCTTCTGAAACTTCACAAAACAACCGGTCAATGTCAGCCTAATTTTAAAATAAATAATGTCTCTAATCCAGTGGGTGTGGCAAGGAGGCGCTGCAGCCTTCACATTTAGCACAATGAGTCCCCGAGCCAACAAAGTAGTTAACGCTAACAAGTTCTTCATGGATTTACTTATTTAGAAGGTGACAGAGGGGCCACCCCAAATAGTCCTCTTAGATCAGGGGTGTCAAACTGGTTTTAATTGAGGGCCATATATATATATATATATATATATATATATATATATATATGAATATACATGTATATATATAGATATATAGATATATATATATATATAATACATTGCCAACATTTATTTTTACATAAGCTGCAAAAAACTAAGTCTAAATTTTACTTTAAAAACTGGCAGCTCACTCACCACAATTTTACAGTAAAACCAGTGAGTTTTTTGTAGCGTATAAAACAATTTAATAAATGGAATGGAGAAACAGTATCACTGTTTTTAGCGGTAAAATTCAAGCAACAGAGCTGCCAGTTTTTTTGTTTGTTTTTTTTTTACCTTAAAATCTTGCTGTTTCACTGTCTTTTGTTTGTTTTTTAATGTTTTAGTGTTGCAAAATCAGTGATTTGCAAAATATTTATTATTCAAGTACAGTGTTTTATTTTACTATATTCAAACACAGTGTAACTGTTCAAGCTGTATGTAATGTTACAGTAGCCAAAAATAATAAATATACTTGTTAAATAAAACCTCTGCCTTGTTTTAATTCATACCTAGGCCTACTACGCTACTGTGTTTTAATGTTGGAGAGCCAAGTGTGTTTTTTCTAAAAAAAATGTAATGGATTTTGGACATATACAGTCCAGAAATACATGCGCACACATGTAAAATTGTTGTTTTTTTCTCCCCCAAACAAGCAACCCACAAAAATGATATATATATATATATATATATATATACATATACATATAAAAAAAAACATGCATCAGTCAAATAAGTACAGGCACTCCTAAAAGCAATACACAAAAGCAGACAAAAGGCTCATCAATTATCTACCTTTCAATTACTTTTCAATTGGGGTTAAATTTGAGATAGTTTTTTTTTTTTCAAACATATTTTAGGAAAGCACCCCATACCTTCTGAAACTTCACAAAACAACCGGTCAATGTCAGCCTAATTTTGAAATAAAAAATGTCTCTAATCCAGTGGGTGTGGCAAGGAGGCGCTGCAGCCTTCACATTTAGCACAATGAGTCTCCGAGCCAACAAAGTAGTTAACGCTAGCAAGTTCTTCATGGATTTACTTATTTAGAAGGTGACAGAGGGGCCACCCCAAATAGTCCTCTTAGATCAAGGGTGTCAAACTGGTTTTAATTGAGGGCCATATATATATATATATATATATATATATATGAATATACATGTATATATATATATATATATATAATACATTGCCAACATTTTTTTTTACATAAGCTGCAAAAAACTAAGTTTAAATTTTACTTTAAAAACTGGCAGCTTACTCACCACAATTTTACAGTAAAACCAGTGAGTTTTTTGTAGCATATAAAACAATTTAATAAATGGAATGGAGAAACAGTATCACTGTTTTTAGCGGTAAAATTCAAGCAACAGAGCTGCCAGTTTTTTTTGGGGTTTTTTTTTTTACCTTAAAATCTTGCTGTTTCAATGTCTTTTGTTTGTTTTTTAATGTTTTTGTGTTGCAAAATTAGTGATTTGCTAAATATTTATTATTCAAGTACAGTGTTTTATTTTACTATATTCAAACACAGTGTTACTGTTCAAGCTGTATGTAATGTTACAGTAGCCAAAAATAATAAATATACTTGTTAAATAAAACCTCTGCCTTGTTTTAATTCATACCTAGGCCTACTACGCTACTGTGTTTTAATGTTGGAGAGCCAAGGGTGTTTTTTCTAAAAAAAAATGTATTGGATTTTGGACATATAAAGTCCAGAAATACATGCGCACACATGTAAAATTGTTATTTTTTTCTCCCCCAAACAAGCAACCAACAAAAATTATATATATATATATATATATATATATATATATATATATATATATATATATATATATATATATATATAAAACATGCATCAGTCAAAAAAGTACAGGCACTCCTAAAAGCAATACACAAAAGCAGACAAAAGGCTCATCAATTATCTACCTTTCAATTACTTTTCAATTGGGGTTAAATTTGAGATATTGACATATTTTAGGAAAGCACCCCATACCTTCTGAAACTTCACAAAACAACCGGTCAATGTCAGCCTAATTTTAAAATAAATAATGTCTCTAATCCAGTGGGTGTGGCAAGGAGGCGCTGCAGCCTTCACATTTAGCACAATGAGTCTCCGAGCCAACAAAGTAGTTAACGCTAACAAGTTCTTCATGGATTTACTTATTTAGAAGGTGACAGAGGGGCCACCCCAAATAGTCCTCTTAGATCAGGGGTGTCAAACTGGTTTTAATTGAGGGCCATATATATATATATATGAATATACATGTATATATATATATATATATGAATATACATGTATATATATATATATATATAATACATTGCCAACATTTTTTTTTTACATAAGCTGCAAAAAACTAAGTTTAAATTTTACTTTAAAAACTGGCAGCTCACTCACCACAATTTTACAGTAAAACCAGTGAGTTTTTTGTAGCATATAAAACAATTTAATAAATGGAATGGAGAAACAGTATCACTGTTTTTAGCGGTAAAATTCAAGCAACAGAGCTGCCAGTTTTTTTTTAGTTTTTTTTTTTACCTTAAAATCTTGCTGTTTCAATGTCTTTTTTTTTTTTTTTTTAATGTTTTAGTGTTGCAAAATCAGTGATTTGCTAAATATTTATTATTCAAGTACAGTGTTTTATTTTCCTATATTCAAACACAGTGTTACTGTTCAAGCTGTATGTAATGTTACAGTAGCCAAAAATAATAAATATACTTGTTAAATAAAACCTCTGCCTTGTTTTAATTCATACCTAGGCCTACTACGCTACTGTGTTTTAATGTTGGAGTGCCAAGTGTGGTTTTTTTTTACTATTTGTTTATTGGACTCTGGACTTATACAGTCCAGAAATACATGTACACGCATGCACAATTTTAGTTTTTTTCTTCTCCAAACAAGCAACCCACAAACATTATATATATTTAAAAAAAAAAAACATAAAACATGCATCAGTCAAATAAGTACAGGCACAAAAGCAGGCAAAAGGCTCATCAATTATCTACATTTCAATTACTTTTCAATCAAATCAAAATTTGAGATAGTTTTTTTTTTTAAACATATTTTAGGAAAGCACCCCATACCTTCTGAAACTTCACAAAACAACCGGTCAATGTCAGCCTAATTTTAAAATAAATAATGTCTCTAATCCAGTGGGTGTGGCAAGGAGGCGCTGCAGCCTTCACATTTAGCACAATGAGTCTCCGAGCCAACAAAGTAGTTAACGCTAGCAAGTTCTTCATGGATTTACTTATTTAGAAGGTGACAGAGGGGCCACCCCAAATAGTCCTCTTAGATCAGGGGTGTCAAACTGGTTTTAATTGAGGGCCATATATATATATATATATATATATATATATATATATATATATGAATATACATGTATATATATATATATATATATATATATATATATATATATATATATATATATATATATATATATATATATATATATATATATATATATATATATATATATATATATATATATAATACATTGCCAACATTTTTTTTTACATAAGCTGCAAAAAACTAAGTTTAAATTTTACTTTAAAAACTGGCAGCTCACTCACCACAATTTTACAGTAAAACCAGTGAGTTTTTTGTAGCATATAAAACAATTTAATAAATGGAATGGAGAAACAGTATCACTGTTTTTAGCGGTAAAATTCAAGCAACAGAGCTGCCAGTTTTTTTGGTTTGTTTTTTTTATACCTTAAAATCTTGCTGTTTCATTGTCTTTTGTTTGTTTTTTAATGTTTTAGTGTTGCAAAATCAGTGATTTGCTAAATATTTATTATTCAAGTACAGTGTTTTATTTTCCTATATTCAAACACAGTGTTACTGTTCAAGCTGTATGTAATGTTACAGTAGCCAAAAATAATAAATATACTTGTTAAATAAAACCTCTGCCTTGTTTTAATTCATACCTAGGCCTACTACGCTACTGTGTTTTAATGTTGGAGTGCCAAGTGTGTTTTTTCTTACTATTTGTTTTTTGGACTCTGGACTTATACAGTCCAGAAATACATGTACACGCATGTAAAAATGTAGTTTTCTTCTTCCCCAAACAAGCAACCCACAAACATTATATATATTTAAAAAAAACAACATAAAACATGCATCAGTCAAATAAGTACAGGCACAAAAGCAGGCAAAAGGCTCATCAATTATCTACATTTCAATTACTTTTCAATCAAATCAAAATTTGAGATAGTTTTTTTTTTAAACATATTTTAGGAAAGCACCCCATACCTTCTGAAACTTCACAAAACAACCGGTCAATGTCAGCCTAATTTTAAAATAAATAATGTCTCTAATCCAGTGGGTGTGGCAAGGAGGCGCTGCAGCCTTCACATTTAGCACAATGAGTCTCCGAGCCAACAAAGTAGTTAACGCCAACAAGTTCTTCATGGATTTACTTATTTAGAAGGTGACAGAGGGGCCACCCCAAATAGTCCTCTTAGATCAGGGGTGTCAAACTGGTTTTAATTGAGGGCCATATATATATATATATATATATATATATATATATATATATATATATATGAATATACATGTATATATATAATACATTGACAAAAAACATTTCTACATAAGCTGCAAAAAAAACTAAGTTAAAATTTTACTTTAAAAACTGGCAGCTCACTCACCACAATTTTACAGTAAAACCAGTGAGTTTTTTTTATAGTATATAAAACAATTTAATAAATGGAATGGAGAAACAGTATCACTGTTTTTAGCGGTAAAATTCAAGCAACAGACCTGCCAGTTTTTTTTTTTAACCTTAAAATCTTGCTGTTTCAATGTCTTTTGTTTATTTTTTAATGTTTTAGTGTCTTACTATATATGGAAAAAAAAACAGTACCAAGGTCGATTTTCAGTAAAAAACTCAGTCGGCGGAATTGAACCATAAAATCTATTGTCAATTTTACAGTATACAATTTGATCATTTGTTTTGAAATCATAAGTATTTATCTTTATTTTAACAAAAAATATTTTTGGAATACATGATAATATAATATTTTGATAATATTGAATTTTAAAAGATATGCAACTGCACGCAGTACATTATTTTTAATGTCAAAATGGTAATAAATATATTTAGTAAGAAAAGAGAAAGCATTTTATTAACGCATGTTATTTCTAGGCTTTCGCGGGCCACATAAAATAATGTGGCATTTTGTCCTTTAGTGGCCACCGTACTTATGTAATTAAAGAAAGGCTAATACCCACAAGCAAAGGACACTATTTACATCAAATATATATATATATTATAGTGTGTTTCAAGTTTAATGGTAAAAATCAGTTACAATAATATCTCTTAAACGTGTTTTAGAAGAACGACATGAGCGGGAACCAGCAAAAAATTGGGGGTTAAATCACCAAAAATGATTCCCGGGCGCGGCCACCGCTGCTGCTCACTGCTCCTCTCACCTCCCAGGGGGTGATCAAGGGTGATGGGTCAAATGCAGAGATTAGTTTCGCCACATCTCGTTTGTGTGACAATCATTGTTACTTTAACGTTAACTTAACTTAACTTGATTTGCTCGCATAAAAGTGGGGTGTTGCTAATCGCAGTGCATTCTGGGAATTGTAGTCAACTGGTTATATACCAGCTATAATATCCTGAAAGAACTTTAGATAAAACTGTTTTGTGCAAATAAATGACAATGCAATCAAGTAAAACATTTAAAAATGTTCCTGTATTACATTCCGACAAAAAAAAAAAGACATTTGTCCACAAATGCCGTCTTTTTTTTTCTAAAGCTAATTTCAATCATGCAAGCGAGTAATCACCTGTGATTAATCATCATCCTTCCAAGTTCCAAAATGTGATTAATCTGATGAAAATTTTTTATAATTTGACAGCTCTATTAATAATGACATTAGTGCTGTGAAATGATTAATTTAAATGATTTTAAACAGATTAATCACTCTTTTGAATTTGGTTTAATCATGTTTAAGGTTATGACTCGCTTGCATTAATCAAAGTAACTTAAAAAAAAAAGAGACATAAATGCAATTTAATTGTCAGAGTATAATACAGGAATATTTAAAAATATATATTTTGCTCAAATGTACGTCGTTTAATTGCTCAAAACTTGGTAAAAATTGCCTTTTAAGTCCCATCAGGATATTTTGGAGTGACATTTGCCGATTTTTTTTGTTAAGTTGTTATTTTTTACATGAAATACATAACAATGTCTATCATCACCAACTGAGTTTTTAGGGTGTCTAAACTAGAAACAAAATTAATACTCACATTTTTATTTTCATATTTATGTCCATTATTGTATTGTATTTATCAGAGTAATGCAAGACACAGTGGACTCTCTTCTTCACACTGAAAACTAGTTGAGATTGAAACAACAGCGCCTCTGATGGCTGGAGTTAAGTAGTGCACCACGTTTTTTTTATTTTTTATTTCAAGTATTTTTTCTTTTCAACAGGTCTTAAAAAACAGCAGAGTTCTCCTGTTATATAAAGGATCTTTAAATAGGATTTTTCGCAGTAGGTCCTAAAAACTAACAAGACACTCATTTAGGATCTTTGATTTTTTTTTGCAGTAGGTCTTTAATAAAACAATACAGTGCTCCTGTTATATAAAGGATCTTTGACTAGCATTGTTGCAATAGGTCCTTAAAAACAGAAACCTGTCATTGTCAGGATATTAGACCAGCAAAGACATGTGGCTTGTGTATGAATGTGGGGCTTTACCCGGGACTATTTTGGCAAAGTAAAACTGTATCTTATACAAAACAAGAACAATATAAGCTCTGCTCCCCTTGAACGTAGTTGAGAAGTTGATGTAAAAAAGCAACTTGTACTTTTTACTTCCCCACATTCCTCTCCGTGGGGAAGTTTTTTTTTTACTTCCCCACGTTCCTCTCCCTCCTCTCTGAGCTGCCACCTTACCGTGGTAGAGGAGTTTGCGTGTCCCAATGATCCTAGGAGCTATGTTGTCCGGGGGCTTTATGCCCCCTGGTAGGGTCTCCCAAGACAAACTGGTCCTAGGTGAGGGATCAGACAAAGAGCAGCTCGAAGACCTCCATGACGAATAAAAATAAAGGACCCAGATTTCCCTCGCCCGGACGCGGGTCACCGGGGCCCCCCTCTGGAGCCAGGCGCGGAGGTGGGGCACGATGGCGAGCGCCTGGTGGCCGGGCCTGTCCCCATGGGGCCCGGCCGGGCACAGCCCGAAGAGGCAACGTGGGTCCCCCCTCCAATGAGCTCACCACCCATGGCAGGGGCCATAGAGGTCGGGTGCATTGTGAGCTGGGCGGCAGCCGACGGCAGGGCACTTGGCGGTCCGATCCTCGGCTACAGAAGCTAGCTCTTGGGACGTGGAACGTCACCTCGCTGGGGGGGAAAGGAGCCTGAGCTAGTGCGCGAGGTTGAGAAGTTCCGGCTAGATATAGTCGGACTCACTTCGACGCACAGCAAGGGCTCTGGAACCAGTTCTCTCGAGAGGGGCTGGACTCTCTTCCACTCTGGCGTTGCCGGCAATGAGAGGCGACGGGCTGGGGTGGCAATTATTGTTGCCCCCCGGCTCAGAGCCTGCACGTTGGAGTTCAACCCGGTGGACGAGAGGGTAGCTTCCCTCCGCCTTCGGGTGGGGGGACGGGTCCTGACTGTGGTTTGCGCTTACGCGCCAAACCGCAGCTCAGAGTACCCACCCTTTTTGGATTCGCTCGAGGGAGTACTTGCGAGTGCTCCCCCGGGTGATTCCCTCGTTCTACTGGGGGACTTCAATGCTCATGTTGGCAGCGACAGTGAAACCTGGAGAGGCGTGATTGGGAAGAATGGCCGCCTGGATCTGAACCCGAGTGGTGTTCTGTTATTGGACTTTTGTGCCCATCACAGATTGTCCATAATGAACACCATGTTCGAACATAAGGGTGTCCATATGTGCACTTGGCACCAGGACACCCTAGGCCGCAGTTCCATGATCGACTTTGTAGTTGTGTCATCGGATTTGCGGCCTCATGTTTTGGACACTCGGGTGAAGAGAGGGGCGGAGCTTTCAACCGATCACCACCTGGTGGTGAGTTGGCTGCGATGGTGGGGGAGGATGCCGGACAGACCTGGCAGGCCCAAACGCATTGTGAGGGTTTGCTGGGAACGTCTGGCAGAGTCTCCTGTCAGAGAGAGTTTCAATTCCCACCTCCGGAAGAACTTTGAACATGTCACGAGGGAGGTGCTGGACATTGAGTCCGAGTGGACCATGTTCCGCGCCTCTATTGTCGAGGCAGCTGATTGGAGCTGTGGCCGCAAGGTAGTTGGTGCCTGTCGTGGCGGTAATCCTAGAACCCGTTGGTGGACACCGGCGGTGAGGGATGCCGTCAAGCTGAAGAAGGAGTCCTATCGGGTTCTTTTGGCTCATAGGACTCCTGAGGCAGCGGACAAGTACCGACAGGCCAAGCGGTGTGCGGCTTCAACGGTTGCGGAGGCAAAAACTCGGACATGGGAGGAGTTCGGGGAAGCCATGGAAAACGACTTCCGGACGGCTTCGAAGCGATTCTGGACCACCATCTGCCGCCTCAGGAAGGGGAAGCAGTGCACTATCAACACCGTGTATGGTGAGGATGGTGTTCTGCTGACCTCGACTGCGGATGTTGTGGATCGGTGGAGAGAATACTTCGAAGACCTCCTCAATCCCACCAACACGTCTTCCTATGAGGAAGCAGTGCCTGGGGATTCTGTGGTGGGCTCTTCTATTTCTGGGGCTGAGGTTGCCGAGATAGTTAAAAAGCTCCTCGGTGGCAAGGCTCCGGGGGTGGATGAGATCCGCCCAGAGTTCCTTAAGGCTCTGGATGCTGTGGGGCTGTCTTGGTTGACAAGACTCTGCAGCATCGCGTGGACATCGGGGGCGGTACCTCTGGATTGGCAGACCGGGGTGGTGGTTCCTCTCTTTAAGAAGGGGAACCGGAGGGTGTGTTCTAACTATCGTGGGATCACACTCCTCAGCCTTCCCGGTAAGGTCTATTCAGGTGTACTGGAGAGGAGGCTACGCCGGATAGTCGAACCTCGGATTCAGGAGGAACAGTGTGGTTTTCGTCCTGGTCGTGGAACTGTGGACCAGCTCTATACTCTCGGCAGGGTCCTTGAGGGTGCATGGGAGTTTGCCCAACCAGTCTACATGTGTTTTGTGGACTTGGAGAAGGCATTCGACCGTGTCCCTCGGGAAGTCCTGTGGGGAGTGCTCAGAGAGTATGGGGTATCGGACTGTCTGATTTTGGCGGTCCGCTCCCTGTATGATCAGTGTCAGAGCTTGGTCCGCATTGCCGGCAGTAAGTCGGACACGTTTCCAGTGAGGGTTGGACTCCGCCAAGGCTGCCCTTTGTCACCAATTCTGTTCATAACTTTTATGGACAGAATTTCTAGGCGCAGTCAAGGCGTTGAGGGGATCTGGTTTGGTGGCTACAGGATTAGGTCTCTGCTTTTTGCAGATGATGTGGTCCTGATGGCTTCATCTGGCCATGATCTCCAGCTCTCGCTGGATCGGTTCGCAGCCAAGTGTGAAGCGACTGGGATGAGAATCAGCACCTCTAAGTCCGAGTCCATGGTTCTCGCCCGGAAAAGGGTGGAATGCCATCTTCGGGTTGGGGAGGAGACCCTGCCCCAAGTGGAGGAGTTCAAGTACCTCGGAGTCTTGTTCACGAGTGAGGGAAGAGTGGATGGTGAGATCGACAGGCGGATCGGTGCGGCGTCTTCAGTAATGCGGACGCTGTATCGATCCGTTGTGGTGAAGAAGGAGCTGAGCCGGAAGGCAAAGCTCTCAATTTACCGGTCGATCTACGTTCCCATCCACACCTATGGTCATGAGCTTTGGGTTATGACCGAAAGGACAAGATCACGGGTACAAGCGGCCAAAATGAGTTTCCTCCGCCGGGTGGTGGGGCTCTCCCTTAGAGATAGGGTGAGAAGCTCTGTCATCCGGGGGGAGCTCAAAGTAAAGCCGCTGCTCCTCCACATGGAGAGGAGCCAGATGAGGTGGTTCGGGCATCTGGTCAGGATGCCACCCGATCGCCTCCCTCGGGAGGTGTTTAGGGCACGTCCGACCGGTAGGAGGCCACGGGGAAGACCCAGGACACGTTGGGAAGACTATGTCTCCCGGCTGGCCTGGGAACGCCTCGGGATCCCCCGGGAGGAGCTGGACGAAGTGGCTGGGGAGAGGGAAGTCTGGGCTTCCCTGCTTAGGATGCTGCCCCCGCGACCCGACCTCGGATAAGCGGAAGAAGATGGATGGATGGATGGACAGTAGGTCTTTAATAAAACAATACAGTGCTCCTGTCATGTATAAGATCTTTGACGAGGATTTTTTTTACAGGAAGTCGGGGAAAAAAATAGCAGATTGTCGCCATTGTATAGAGGATCTTTGACAAGTATTTGTTTTTCTTAAAAAACAGCAGTGTGCTCCTGTTATATAACGGATCTTTAAATAGGATTTTTCGCAATAGGTCCTAAAAACTAACAAGACACTCATTTAGGATCTTTGATTTTTTTTGCAGTAGGTCTTTAGTAAAACAATACAGTGCTCCTGTCATATAGAAGATCTTTGACGAGGATTTTTCTTACAGGAAGTCGGGAAAAAAATAGCAAATTGTCGCCGTTGTATAGAGGATCTTTGACAAGTATTTTTCTTTTTAATAGGTCTTAAAAAAACAGCAGAGTGCTCCTGTTATATAAAGGATCTTTGACTAGGATTTTTCGCAGTTGGTCCTAAAAACTAACGAGACACTCATTTAGGATCTCTGATTTTTTTTTATGCAGTAGGTCTTTAATAAAACAATACAGTGCTCCTGTCATATAGAAGATCTTTGATGAGGAATTTTTTTTTACAGGAAGTCGGGAAAAAAAATAGCAGATTTTCGCCGTTGTAATTTTAATCTTTGAGAAGTTTTTTTTTTCTTTTCAATGGGTCTTAAAAAAACAGCAGAGTGCTCCTTTTATATAAAGGATCTTTAAATAGAATAGTTGCAGTAGATTCTTTAAAAAATAGCAGCACGCTGTTGTTTTATAGAGGATCTATACCCGGGACTATTTTGGCAAAGTAAAACTGTATCTTATACAAAACAAGAACAATATAAGTTCTGCTCCCGTTGAACGTAGTTGAGAAGTTGACGTAAAAAAGCAACTTGTACTTTTTACTTCCCCACGTTCCTCTCCAAATCAATCAATCAATGTTTATTTATATAGCCCTAAATCACAAGTATCTCAAAGGGCTGCACAAGCCACAACCACATCCTCGGTACAGAGCCCACATAAGGGCAAGGAAAAACTCACAACCCCAATGGGACGTCGATGTGAATGACTATGAGAAACCTTGGAGAGGACCACATATGTGGGTACCCCCCCGCCCCCCCACCTCTAGGGGAGACTGAATGCAATGGACGTCGAGTGGGTCTGACATAATAGTGTGAAAGTCCAGTCCATAGTGGATCTAACATAATAGTAAGAGTCCAGTCCATAGTGGATCTAACATAATATTGTGAGAGTCCAGTCCATAGTGGATCTAACATAATAGTGAGAGTCCAGTCCATAGTGGATCTAACATAATAGTGTGAGAGTCCAGTCCATAGTGGATCTAACATAATAGTGAGAGAGTCCAGTCCATAGTGGATCTAACATAATAGTGAGAGTCCAGTCCATAGTGGATCTAACATAATAGTGTGAGAGTCCAGTCCATAGTGGATCTAACATAATAGTGAGAGTCCAGTCCATAGTGGATCTAACATAATAGTGTGACAGTCCAGTCCATAGTTGATCTAACATAATAGTGAGAGTCCAGTCCATAGTGGATCTAACATAATAGTGCGAGAGTCCAGTCCATAGTGGATCTAACATAATAGTGTGAGAGTCCAGTCCATAGTGGATCTAACATAATAGTGAGAGTCCAGTCCATAGTGGATCTAACATAATAGTGTGAGAGTCCAGTCCATAGTGGATCTAACATAATAGTGAGAGTCCAGTCCATAGTGGATCTAACATAATAGTGTGACAGTCCAGTCCATAGTGGATCTAACATAATAGTGAGAGTCCAGTCCATAGTGGATCTAACATAATAGTGAGAGTCCAGTCCATAGTGGATCTAACATAATAGTGTGAGAGTCCAGTCCATAGTGGATCTAACATAATAGTGTGAGAGTCCAGTCCATAGTGGATCTAACATAATAGTGAGAGTCCAGTCCATAGTGGATCTAACATAATAGTGAGAGTCCAGTCCATAGTGGATCTAACATAATAGTGAGAGAGTCCAGTCCATAGTGGATCTAACATAATAGTGTGAGAGTCCAGTCCATAGTTGATCTAACATAATAGTGTGAGAGTCCAGTCCATAGTGGATCTAACATAATAGTGAGAGTCCAGTCCATAGTGGATCTAACATAATAGTGTGAGAGTCCAGTCCATAGTGGATCTAACATAATAGTGTGACAGTCCAGTCCATAGTTGATCTAACATAATAGTGTGAGAGTCCAGTCCATAGTGGATCTAACATAATAGTGAGAGTCCAGTCCATAGTGGATCTAACATAATAGTGAGAGTCCAGTCCATAGTGGATCTAACATAATAGTGAGAGTCCAGTCCATAGTGGATCTAACATAATAGTGAGAGTCCAGTCCATAGTGGATCTAACATAATAGTGTGAGAGTCCAGTCCATAGTGGATCTAACATTATAGTGTGAGAGTCCAGTCCATAGTGGATCTAACATAATAGTGTGAGAGTCCAGTCCATAGTGGATCTAACATAATAGTGAGAGTCCAGTCCATAGTGGATCTAACATAATAGTGTGAGAGTCCAGTCCATAGTGGATCTAACATAATAGTGAGAGTCCAGTCCATAGTGGATCTAACATAATAGTGTGACAGTCCAGTCCATAGTTGATCTAACATAATAGTGAGATTTCAGTCCATAGTGGATCTAAGATAATCGTGACAGTCCAGTCCATAGTGGATCTAACATAATAGTGTGAGAGTCCAGTCCATAGAAGGGATGTCCCGATCCGATATTTGGATCGGATCGGCCGCCGATATTTGCAAAAAAATGGTCACTGATGTATATATGTATATAAAGGTATATACAGTATAGGCGTAATATGATCAAACTTTTTTGTCCTTGTCAAAAGTCTAGCAGCCGCATTTTGTACCAACTGTAATCTTCTAATGCGAGACATAGGGAGACCCCAAAATAATTTGTTACAGTAATCGAGACTTGACGTAACGAAGGCATGAATAATGATCTCAGCGTCGCTGGTGGACAAAATGGAACACATTTTAGCGATATTACGGAGATGAAAGAAGGCCGTTTTAGTAACACTCTTAATGTGTGACTCAAAGGAGAGAGTCGGGTGGAAGATAATACCCAGATTCTTCACCGACTCCAAAGAATTGTCCCGGCGAGGACCAGGCGAGGACCAGGCGAGCACCAGGCGAGCGTGGCCTCCAGTGCCCACTTACTTAAGGCGCGCCTGTGTCCCTCCATGTCTGATATGATATTTCCTTCCCCGCGCTACTGTTGACACGTCGCCGCCAACGTGCGCGAGCACTTTGCAAATGAAGAGGCTTGAACCCCTGACAGGCGCCATGACACACTGGCCCGCACATGCTGCGCGGCATAATGATGACATTAGGATGTGCTGATAATATCAGGACGCACTTCAGATAAATGACTGATAAAGCCGGGGTTGTGCCTCTCGTATTACACGCTTGACAGAGCAGCTAATCAGTGTCCAAGTGACTGCTATTACATAAATCATGAGCTCCACTTTGATGCATATTCCACCCGTGTTGCCTATTCATCACGTCATCTAGGACGGGGCGAGGGTTTGGGGGAGGGGGGGGTACTCTCCGGATGAGTGGCTGCCGGGCCAACACACATTTTAAGAGCACATTATGTTTTCATTAGAATTTGATATGATCCATTCCAGTTTTGATTTGATTTGATGTGCTCGGGTCATTTGATAGTAGGCTGCCAAGTAGGGGGGGGGGGGGGGGGGCAATGTTCCCTCTAATTTGTCATGTGTCTGAGCAAAGGCAAAAACTTCCAGAGCACAGTGTGAACAGACTGTGGCCCACACCAGCATCACACATGACTTCAAGTTCAATCTTTTATTATGATAATCAAATGACAGCGGTCATTTTCATGAGATTATTCTCTAATTCAGGTGAATTCCAATGAAAATAACACAAAAAAAAAACTGTTGAAAAACTATTTTCATGTGGAAAAAGTCAAATATCACACATAAGAGATACGTGTGGACTGCAATATGACTCAAGTAAACAACACCAACATGTTCCATTGAGAATATAGAAATAGAGAACATTACACATGCCGCTCAAAAATCTATCAAAATGTTTTAGTAGGACTTTGGTAAGCTATGAAGCCACACCGCTTGATGGATTGTACTGTGCTTCAACATAGGAGTATTATTATGGTGTGTGTATAAGGCAAGACATATTACTTGACGTTTTGTTTCACAATATTATGCAAAAGTAACTTTTCTTACCTTCTGATCTGTATTTGGGATCTGCATAAGTCCTGAAAATGTGTGTGCATTCGCCTTTGTAGTCGATAAGCTTCTTCTTTTTCTCTATCTTCTTGTTAATAATTAAAAAAAATAAGCTTTTAGTGAATTTTTGTTTGTTTGTTATTGGTTTTTAATCTTTACTATTTACTTGAAGTTATTACAGTATGTCTCTGTATAAATATATATATATATATATATATATATATATATATATAAATATAAATATATATATACATATATGTATATATATATGTATATATATATATATATATATATATATATATATATATATATATATATATATATATATATATATAATTTTTTAATGCGTTTAATTTACAATTTAAATTTTTTCCCCTCTAAAATTTTGATTAATGATGGTAAATCTTGATTATCCAAATACGATATAAATATTGTAAAATTCAATGAAAAAATGTTCATTTTATAGTAAATTTATTTTCATTTATTATTTCTGAGACTTATATATATATATACTGTATATATATATATATATATATATATATATATATATATATATATATATATATATATATATATATATATATATATATATATACATATATTAAATGCATTTGATTTACAATTTTGTTTTGGAAATTGTGATTATCCATTGTATTAAAATAAATATTGTTAAAGTCAGTAAACAATTTTCATGTGGAAAAAGTCAAAGATCAGAAAAAAAAAAAAAAAAAAAAATATATATATATATATATATATATATATATATAGATGTATATATATATATATATATATATATATATATATATATATATATATATATATATATATATATATATATATATATATATATATATGTCTATATATATACACATATATATATATATAAATATATATATATACATACGGTCAGGAAAAAACACAAGCCTACAAGCCTTTTTCACAGGATTTTATATATACCGCTTTACCTCGGGCACTGTATAACGGATAAACCACAGAAACCTCGACTATATATATATATATATATATATATATATAACATTTTTTATTTAATTTAATTTTTATTTATTATTTTTTTTTTTTTTTTATTTGTAATTTTTAAAAATATTTTAAATGTGTGTGATTTACAATTTTGTTAAAATAATTTTTGCATATTCAAATCAAGGCCACCTTTTGTTGTTTTTCTCACATAGCAAACTACTTTTTTAAAACGTATTAACGTGGCCCTCATCATCTTTCTTTAATATATTTTAAACATGTCGTAGACCAAGGAAAAAAACCAAACATCTGCGGGACCGCAAACGGCCCCCGGCTCACACTTTTAAAACCACGCCGGTCGCGTAAAGACGAGTTTTTTTCATCGTCCTGCCATTCTCGACGTTGGCCGGCGTGCACGCTTCCCTCCTTCGCTATTGGGGTCAGCGCACGTGAAGGTGGGGGCGTTAATTTAATCCCCATTCTTAGCCCGAGCATGGCCGCGCTCTCTGAGGAGCTTTATCTCTGACAACTGTGTCAAATTAGAGCCCCTCATAAAGAATATGTCTGTCAGACAACACTGCACGGCTGAGGGGCACAGAAATAGACGATAACGTCGGACTGGGGGGGGGGGGGGGGGGGGGGACGTGACGGAATCATTTCTACTAATAAAAGTCACGCCTGCGTATTAGGCTACAGTCTTCAATAAATATTACAACGCCGGGGTAATTATATCGCCGCGTATGCTAATAAAATGCGTATTTCCGGGAGTTTATTGTAATGGATGTGTGTGGCTACGTAATGGATGGCGGCGGAACATTCCATTAGGCACGGTACATAACTCCAGGTCAGTCCGCGAGCATAAGTGCCCGTCATTTATCTCGCCGCTATCATGGCCGTCAAACATGTAAAACAACTCCTAATGTTCTCCCCGGGTGTTCCGCCCTGTTATCCCAATCCTAGGGGGACTTCCTGGGGAGACAACATTTTCACACACCTTTGACCCTAAACCATATTTTCCATTTGAGCGGTCCGACTGGTGAATATTTACAAGCGCGTTTAATATATAATCGAGCTCATCTGCCGGGATGAGGAGACATTTTCTGCTCAGTCAGGTCGCCGACGGCCATGGCCCCGCACTCCCCCCCCCCCTTCCTTTAGCTGGAGGTAATATTGACCCCCTTTTTAAAAAGCCCAATGACCTCATTTAGGCCCCAGCCTTATGCACGGGCCCTTTTTTTTGTGCAGGTCCCGGGGGCATACATGTTTATAACAAGGAGGCGCTCCAATGTAAACATCTTAGCGCTGTAATATTGTATCAGCGCGCTCCCAGAAGGTGGCAGATTTAATAATGCGGGGCGGATTATATAAGAGAGAGAAATAAAGTAGTAATTTGAAATTGTTTGGGGACCTTTTTGTGTCAGTGGTTATAGAGGCGAGGGGACAATTCCCTTCCCCTCAGGCCACTGGTTAAAAAGGCAATGACTTCCTCTCGCAAGCGTTTCGGAATCTACACGCTTTTATCATGTGATTAGTAATACATAATACATTTGATTCTATTAAAAAAAATGAATAGGAGGGCGCCACGGAGTATATATTTAATAGTGAGAGCCGGTTCGGTTTATTATTATTATTTCTTCCCGTCTTGTTGCAACAAGGAGAGGTTTTTTTTTTTTTTTAATCTCTTTCTTGCCCATGAAAGTCCCAGTAATTGCTATATTTCCTTTTTTGTTTCAAGGACCTTTGATGATCCCTCGGCTTGCATCAGAGGGCAAAGTCATTAGCGGAGAAATGAGCTCAAGTGAGGAGAAAGAGATTGCCGGGGCTCCCAGCGTGATTGGGAACTTTGCTCGGCGCCGCGTCCTCATTTGGATTCATGCACGGGCGCCATCAGGACAATGAAACAATGCGCACTTATTAGTATTTTTGACGTTTTGTGCCCAAACTTGGACTCAACTTTCAGATTCTTTATGTTTTATTTACTAAAGACATGAGAATATATATATATATATATACACAGGTAAAAGCCAGTAAATTAGAATATTTTGAAAAACTTGATTTATTTCAGTAATTGCATTCAAAAGGTGTAACTTGTACATTATATTTATTCATTGCACACAGACTGATGCATTCAAATGTTTATTTCATTTAATTTTGATGATTTGAAGTGGCAACAAATGAAAATCCAAAATTCCGTGTGTCACAAAATTAGAATATTACTTAAGGCTAATACAAAAAAGGGATTTTTAGAAATGTTGGCCAACTGAAAAGTATGAAAATGAAAAATATGAGCATGTACAATACTCAATACTTGGTTGGAGCTCCTTTTGCCTCAATTACTGCGTTAATGCGGCGTGGCATGGAGTCGATGAGTTTCTGGCACTGCTCAGGTGTTATGAGAGCCCAGGTTGCTCTGATAGTGGCCTTCAGCTCTTCTGCGTTTTTGGGTCTGGCATTCTGCATCTTCCTTTTCACAATACCCCACAGATTTTCTATGGGGCTAAGGTCAGGGGAGTTGGCGGGCCAATTTAGAACAGAAATACCATGGTCCGTAAACCAGGCACGGGTAGATTTTGCGCTGTGTGCAGGCGCCAAGTCCTGTTGGAACTTGAAATCTCCATCTCCATAGAGCAGGTCAGCAGCAGGAAGCATGAAGTGCTCTAAAACTTGCTGGTAGACGGCTGCGTTGCCCCTGGATCTCAGGAAACAGAGTGGACCGACACCAGCAGATGACATGGCACCCCAAACCATCACCCAACCATGCAAATTTTGCATTTCCTTTGGAAATCGAGGTCCCAGAGTCTGGAGGAAGACAGGAGAGGCACAGGATCCACGTTGCCTGAAGTCTAGTGTAAAGTTTCCACCATCAGTGATGGTTTGGGGTGCCATGTCATCTGCTGGTGTCGGTCCACTCTGTTTCCTGAGATCCAGGGTCAACGCAGCCGTCTACCAGCAAGTTTTAGAGCACTTCATGCTTCCTGCTGCTGACCTGCTCTATGGAGATGGAGATTTCAAGTTCCAACAGGACTTGGCGCCTGCACACAGCGCAAAATCTACCCGTGCCTGGTTTACGGACCATGGTATTTCTGTTCTAAATTGGCCCGCCAACTCCCCTGACCTTAGCCCCATAGAAATTCTGTGGGGTATTGTGAAAAGGAAGATGCAGAATGCCAGACCCAAAAACGCAGAAGAGTTGAAGGCCACTATCAGAGCAACCTGGGCTCTCATAACACCTGAGCAGTGCCAGAAACTCATCGACTCCATGCCACGCCGCATTAACACAGTAATTGAGGCAAAAGGAGCTCCAACCAAGTATTGAGTATTGTACATGCTCATATTTTTCATTTTCATACTTTTCAGTTGGCCAACATTTCTAAAAATCCCTTTTTTGTATTAGCCTTAAGTAATATTCTAATTTTGTGACACACGGAATTTTGGATTTTCCTTTGTTGCCACTTCAAATCATCAAAATTAAATGAAATAAACATTTGAATGCATCAGTCTGTGTGCAATGAATAAATATAATGTACAAGTTACACCTTTTGAATGCAATTACTGAAATAAATCAAGTTTTTCAAAATATTCTAATTTACTGGCTTTTACCTGTATATATCAGTGACGTGCCATCATGGAAAGAAAAAAAATGTAAAAAGAAAAAAAAAAAATTAAATTGTTATATGTATGCAGTGATTATACTATAAAGTTATTTTCCATTTAACTTCACCAGTTTTAGATTATTTTTTATTCAAAATCGCTGAATTTTCACATTTGCCGTTCAAATACTGAGAAGAGACGGTGCGGTGATCAGCAGCCAGTTGAGGCACGTCACTCAGTGCCTCAACGTGGATTGCGCACTGACTCGGCTAACTGCTGGCCTGCTGTGCAGTGAGACCGTATTGCTATATGAATTATATTATACATTTCCATAGTTTAGTTAGCTGAGGTATATAATGTACAGTGTACCGTATTTTCCGCACTATTAGCCGCACCTAAAAACCACAAATTTACTCAAAAGCTGACAGTGCGGCTTATAACCCGGTGCGCTTTATATATGGATTAATATTAAGATTCATTTTCATAAAGTTTCGGTCTCGCAACTACGGTAAACAGCCGCCATCTTTTTTCCCCGTAGAAGAGGAAGTGCTTCTTCTTCTACGCAAGCAACCGCCAAGGTAAGCACCCGCCCCCATAGAACAGGAAGCGCTTCTTCTTCTACTGTAAGCAACCACCCGCCCGCGTAGAAGAAGAAGAAGCGCGCGGATATTACGTTTCATTTCCTTTGTGTGTTTACATCTGTAAAGACCACAAAATGGCTCCTACTAAGCGACAGGTTTCCAAGACGCAATCTCTCCATCCGCACACGGACTACTATTTCACAGCAACTGCCTAAAGACTTTCAAGAAAAGCTGGCTACTTTCCGTGCATATTGTAAAAACAAGATAGCTGAAAAAAAGATCCGGCCAGAGAACATTATCAACATGGACGAGGTTCCACTGACTTTTGATATTCCTGTGAACCGCACTGTGGATACAACGGGAGCACGTACGGTGAATATTCGCACCACAGGGAATGAGAAGTCATCCTTCACTGTGGTTCTAGCTTGCCATGCTAATGGCCAGAAACTTCCACCCATGGTGATATTCAAAAGGAAGACCTTGCCAAAAGAGACCTTTCCAGCCGGCGTCATCATAAAAGCTAACTCGAAAGGATGGATGGATGAAGAAAAGATGAGCGAGTGGTTAAGGGAAGTTTACGCGAAGAGGCCGGGTGGCTTTTTTTCACGCAGCTCCGTCCATGTTGATGTACGACTCCATGCGCGCCCACATCACGCTGGTTTTTAATATATTATTAAAGTTTGACTGACCTATCTGACTGTTTTTTTGACATTCCTTTAGCGCAGTTAGATGCGGCTTATAACACGGGGCGGCTTATAGGTGGACAAAGTTTTGAAATATGCCGTTCATTGAAGGCGCGGCTTATAACCCAGGGCGCCTTATGGTGCGGAAAATACGGTATTTTGTCAACAACTGTATGTGTGTAAAGTATTTCTTGTGCTGAGCGATCATAAAACGGCTGCAAAAGACGCACTGGCTGAGGCTCGCCTCCTGCACCCCCGCCGTAGAATTGTTATATCAACTAAAGCCCACACTTAAACTTTCCACGTGCAAGATTGAATCTATTTAAAAAAATTATTTCATAAGAAGCCAAAAAGTGCAAAAACAATTATGTTGGTGTTGGAGGAGTTGTGAATGACTGCAGGGACACAACATTAGATACACCTGCAGACTGCAGGTGTACCTAATTCACAACTCCTCCAACACGAACATTATTGTTTTTGCACTTTTTGGCTTCTTATCAAATAACTTTTGTAACCTATTTTCATGGGCTTTCCTCTTTGTGATGTTAAGTTCCTGTTATGGGCTGTTATACAGTATATGCCTTGAGCTCTTATTTTGAAGGCGCTAAGAGCGGAAGTGATGTCACGTTGCGGAGGTTTTTGAAAGAAGGTAAATAAAGTGGTCCTCGTGTAAACTGGAGCCTCCGTGTTTGTTTTTTTGTAGTTTCATACAGTATAGGCGACATTTATAAACCCTCGGTTACACTTTTTTAAATAGATTCAATCTTGCACGTGGAAAGTTGAAGTGAGGGCTTTAGTTGCGGCGCATGGACTTAATTTATAAGTAAAGGTAAGACCATAATAACGTTTTTTTAATTAAATGTGCTTTTTTGTGTGCTACAGTTTGTATGTGTAAAGTTAAAGTTAAGTTAAAGTACCAATGATTGTCACACACACACTAGGTGTAATGAAATGTGTCCTCTGCATTTGACCCATCCCCTTGATCACCCCCTGGGAGGTGAGGGGAGCAGTGGGCAGCAGCGGCGCCGCGCCCGGTAATCATTTTTGGTGATTTAACCCCCAATTCCAAGCCTTGATGCTGAGTGCCAAGCAGGGAAGAATGCTGGTATGAGCTTTTAAACATAACCCGTTAACTGCTGCCAATCAAATGGTGAATAAGATACTCTTTAGGGTTCATATGTTTGTAAATCTGACTGTGATGAAGTCAGTGCCTCACCAGCCATCAACCTCACCGCACGTCAGCACGTCACTGATATATATATATATATATATATATATATGTATGTGTGGGGGAAAAAAATCACAAGACTATTTCATCTCTACAGGCCTGTTTCATGAGGGGGGGTACCCTCAATCGTCAGGAGATTTTAATGGGAGCATTCGCATACCATGGTTTATATAGGGCACAGAGTGGGTGGGTACAGGCTGGCCTAGGGGCGTGGTGATTGGTTCATGTGTTACCTAGGAGGTGTTTCCGTCTATGGCGGCATGTTGTTACAATTTCGCTGCGCTTGTTGAGGGATGACAGGTCTGGACGGTAGATAATAAACAGTTTCTCTTTCAAGCATAGGTTGCATCTTTTATTACCACTATTGTAAGGTGTGCTGGATGCAAGAATTTGCCATGTTATTGAATATTCAACATTATTGTCTTTGAGGTCCCAAATGTGTTTGCTGAGTTCTGTGGTATTTCGCAGGTTTTTGTTCCTGAAAGAAGCCTTGTGGTTGTTCCATCTGGTTTTGAATTCACCCTCGGTTAATCCTACATATGTGTCGGATGTGTTAATGTCCTTGCGTATTACCTTAGATTGGTAGACAACTGATGTTTGTAAGCATCCCCCGTTGAGGGGGCAATCAGGTTTCTTTCGACAGTTACATGCTTTGTTGGTTTTGGAGTCGTTCTGACTGGGGGTCGACGGCTCATTTGCAATTGTTTTGTTGTGGTTTGAGATGATTTGTCGTATATTGTTCATGCAGCTGTAGCTCAATTTGATGTTGTTCTTGTTGAATACTTTTCTTAGGTTGTTGTCTTTGGGAAAGTGTTTGTCAATCAGGTTGAGGAATTTGTGTCCAATGTTCGTTGAGACGTTTTTGCTGTATGGGGGGTTGTACCAGATGATGCCGTTTCGTTTTCTGTTCTTTTTTGGCTGGTTTCCTGGCGTGGGTTCATAGGTGAGGGTGAAATTGTATCCGCTTTCATCAAGGGCTTTTTGGTACGGGGGGGTTGCTTGGTCAAATTCAGCTTTGCTAGATGACAGCATCGATAGCCTTTTATTGATTCCGGTAGGTATTCTTTTCGTGGTGGTGGGTGGGTGGTTGCTGTCATGGTGCACGTATTGGAGTGTTGTGTTGGGTTTCGTGAATGGTTGGTAGCTGTTATTTCTCAGGTTGAAAGTGACGTCGAGAAAGTTGACGGTTTGCTTGTTGGCTTCAATCGTGATCCGTAGGCCGTTCTCTTTGAAAATTTGGCATATGCGCTTCTTGGTATTCTCGCTGCTCCTTGGCGAGGCGCGACACACTGCCAGTCCG
>NC_084549.2:70572500-70575000 GCF_033978685.3 Nerophis lumbriciformis | reverse complement strand
TGGACTCTCACACTATTATGTTAGATCCACTATGGACTGGACTCTCACTATTATGTTAGATCCACTATGGACTGGACTCTCACTATTATGTTAGATCCACTATGGACTGGACTCTCACACTATTATGTTAGATCTACTATGGACTGGACTCTCACTCTATTATGTTAAATCCACTATGGACTGGACTCTCACACTATTATGTTAGATCCACTATGGACTGGACTCTCACAATATCATGTTAGATCCACTATGGACTGGACTCTCACACTATTATGTTAGATCCACTATGGACTGGACTCTCACTATTATGTTAGATCCACTATGGACTGGACTCTCACACTATTATGTTAGATCCACTATGGACTGGACTCTCACTATTATGTTAGATCCACTATGGACTGGACTCTCACAATATTATGTTAGATCCACTATGGACTGGACTCTCACTATTATGTTAGATCCACTATGGACTGGACTCTCACAATATTATGTTAGATCCACTATGGACTGGACTCTCACTATTATGTTAGATCCACTATGGACTGGACTCTCACAATATTATGTTAGATGCACTATGGACTGGACTCTCACACTATTATGTTAGATCCACTATGGACTGGACTCTTACTATTATGTTAGATCCACTATGGACTGTACTCTCACTATTATGTTAGATCCACTATGAACTTGACTCTCACAATATTATGTTAGATCCACTATGGACTGGACTCTCACACTATTATGTTAGATCCACTATGGACTGGACTCTCACACTAATATGTTAGATCCACTATGGACTGGACTCTCACAATATTATGCTAGATCCACTATGGACTGGACTCTCACACTATTATGTTAGATCCACTATGGACTGGACTCTCACTATTATGTTAGATCTACTATGGACTGGACTCTCACACTATTATGTTAGATCCACTATGGACTGGACTCTCACACTAATATGTTAGATCCACTATGGACTGGACTCTCACACTATTATGTTAGATCCACTATGGACTGGACTTTCACAATATTATGCTAGACCCACTATGGACTGAACTCTCACTATTATGTTAGATCCACTATGGACTGGACTCTCACACTATTATGTTAGATCCACTATGGACTGGACTCTCACACTATTATGCTAGACCCACTCGACGTCCATTGCACCAGTCGCCCTAGAGAGCGGGGGGAAAGAAACGGCAGATCAACTGGTGTAAAAGGGGGGATCTATTTAAAGGCTAGAGTATACAAATGAGTTTTAAAGCTTCTAAAAGTGGGGAGACTGGTGCACAGACAGCCACCACACTATCCTTGGCAAAGAGAAGGCCAGGGTCCAATGGCATGGAGACCAAGACAATTGGGGGGCCCATCTTTGCTGCAGCCTTCTTCCGCCTTTGTGACCGTTGTGGAGCTTCTATGCAACCATCGTCCGCCCACTCTGCCGTTAAGGTCTTTTTTGACGAGAGGAGCTGTATCCGGCGACAGGATGACCGGCACCTCTTCACAGCTACAGTAGGTTGCTGTAGCTCCGCCCTATGGTCCGAAGTGTAAACACCCCTGCTATTTACTGTACGTGAACGCCTCCTTCAAATTAAAAGGCTGCATTCAGTGCAAATGTGCTCCGTGTGATAACGCCGCGGTTGTTCGGGGGAGGCGGGAGTCGGGGGGGGGGGGGGGGGAACAAGCGAAATATGAAATGCTGTCAATCACGCCGCGGCGCACGCTCGGTCGCGGTTGGGCGACGGTGTTCCTTTCATGTAAATCACAGACATTAGAAATAAAAGACAGGCCTGTTGACTCCTTTCATGCTGCGAATCGGTGGCCCAGCATGTGTTGCTCCGTCTCCCGTGGAACCGCCGTCCCCTGGGCCCTCCCCAGCACCGCTCCCCGGGGTGCACTGCATATAATTACCCACAATCCACCCTGAAACAGCTCTCATTTACAGTAATCAACAGTCTGCACTTCAAAAAGCGTCGAACGCAAAACCATTACGAGTGCCTCACGCTTACCTGTGTACACACTGCGTTAACTAAGGAGACTTGTGTGGGGTTTTTTCGGGGGGGGGGGGGCCCATTAAGGGGCCACGGCGGCGCTGATAACGACTTCAAAAGCAGTGGTTCAATGTGAGGTCTGAAGAATAGAAATATTATACATCATCAAGGGCTTGAATTAAGCAACAAAGCCAGTAAAGAAATGCGAGCTCGTTTAGGTCGGTGTGATAATGGTGGTTATCATAACGCCATTAGGCTTGATGTCACATAATGGTCAGCGTGCAAACACATTAAAGGCGTATTAGGAGTGGAGGGAAACCGTCAATTATTGGGACTGTCTGACGTTGGAACGCATTCATCACAGCTGACCTGTTCCTGGAAGGCGAGAAGCGAGTGGCTCCTGTATTGTTTACACGCCACACAATGTGTTGGTGATCATTTCCAGATGGCGCTTTTGCACGTATGTTAATTTAGTCATTACGCAAACGCCATATAAAACATAT
>NC_084549.2:70537500-70567500 GCF_033978685.3 Nerophis lumbriciformis | reverse complement strand
TGGATTGGATACCGATGCACTAAAGGGGCTCTCTACCTTACGCTACGAAGTGAGGGGAAACTGAGTGAATAATAACAGGTTATATGATTATTTATTTAAACTCATATTTGGGCCACTTTATAATGAATATGTCGGCATTTATTTGTAAAAAACAAACAAAAAAACACCAAATTATTTAGGGGGGCTTAAGAATATTTTAGGGGGGCTTGAGCCCCCCTAAAATAGGCCTAACAACGCCAATGAGTTAAAGTACCAATGATTGTCGCACACACTAGGTGTGGTGAAATTTGTCCTCTGCATTTGACCCATCCTCTTCTTCACCCCCTGGGATGTGAGGGGAGCAGTGGGCAGCAGCGGCGCCGCGCCCGGGAATAATTGTTGGTGATTTAACCCCCAATTCCAAGCCTTGATGCTGAGTGCCAAGCAGGGAAGAATGCTGGTATGAGCTTTTAAACATAACCCGTTAACTGCTGCCAATCAAATGGTGAATAAGATACTCTTTAGGGTTCATATGTTTGTAAATCTGACTGTGATGAAGTCAGTGCCTCACCATACATATATATATATATATATATATATATATATATATATATATATATATATTAGAGATGCGCGGTTTGCGGGCACAACCGCGGAGTCCGCGGATTATCCGCGGATCGGGCGGATGAAATTAAAAAAAATTTGATTTTATCCGCGGGTCGGGTCGGGCGGTTGAAATAAAAAAAAATTAAATTTTAAATAGATTCAGGCGGGTGGCAGTTAAACCAATTGGGAAATATATATACATAGTTAAATGTTGTTACCCACATACGAAAAACGAGCAGGCACCTGCTGCATATGCCACAACAGAAGAAAAAAAAAAGAAGAGATGGACACTTTTACGGAGTGGAGAAGGGACGCCTCGCCGGGGTCCGGGACCGAGGCCCCTTCCCCCGAGAGGGCCCCACCGGGAGCCGTAGCTGAGGCGATCCGCGAGAAGGGCCCGACGCACGTCCAGGGTCACCACCGCGCCCACCGCACCGACACCCCGCCTCGTCCGCCTTCGCCGCGGCCGGCGTCACGCGCAGCAGGTAAGCAGCTTACCTGTAACAGGGGTCACTCCGCGCGCAGTGCGCTCACGAAAGGGGTGGGGCTCACCCTGGTTGATATAGACAGCAGGACGGTGGCCATGGAAGTCGGAACCCGCTAAGGAGTGTGTAACAACCCACCTGCCGAATCAACTAGCCCTGAAAATGGATGGCGCTGGAGCGTCGGGCCCATACCCGGCCGTCGCCGGCAGCGAGACGCGCTTGGAGGTGCGCTCAGCGCGGCTCCATATGATTGCGCACTGGTGTGCGTCTGGGCCGTGACAGCGTGGCACGCGAATGTCTGTGCTGCATTGGATCAGTCTCCTTTCTTTAACAGGCAAAAGCTTTATAACCTCACTAATGCCTTGCATCATCTATATTAGATATATAACAACGGGCGGGTGCCGGCGGGTGCGGTTCTGATCAAATGTTACATCGGGTGGATGGCGGATGGTTGACGACTTTCTGATGCGGTTGCGGATGAAATAATTGCCTATCCGCGCATCTCTAATATATATATACATACTGTATATACATATATATCTATATATATATATATATAGATAGATAGTAGATGTTAATTTGAGTTATTCTCCAGTGTGGACGCCCTTAAAGGTGGCGTTTTGCCTCAAATCCTCAGTGTCATGTTATGTTTTCTTTTTGCTTTGTTATTGTCAATAGTGCTGTGTGTGTGTGTGTTTTCTTCTCTTCTTCTATTACTGTTATTTTTTTACATTTATTTTGTACAGCACAATTGTATTTGCCACACATGAAGAGTGCTATATAATGTTTAGTTTATATGTTGTTTGATGCATAATACTGGACTGTACTAGTACCTAAAGGGATCTTTCCAACACGGCCCCTGACTGTAGGTTATAACGAGACAAGTATGTCCACATGCACATTACATAGCTCAGTAATTCTCTAATTCAAAGATTGGTCTCCCATCTACCTCTTGGCAACAACAAAAAGGGGGTCTGCCGTGCCCCCACAGAGACATGACATGACCCGCTGGCACTGGCGGGCCTCATCATTGCCGCCCCATTAGGGACGCTGGAGCTCTCTGCTGGAGGCTCCCCTAGTGGCCGGGTCATGTCATGGCACGGGTGCCCTGTGAGTGAGCTTGTACCAGCTCTGCCCTTGACATACCCCTCCTTGGCGGCGAAGGGGGCGGGGGCGAGCGGGCCGTCCGGATGGGGCACTGGGGGTGCCAGCTGGTGCCAGCTGCGCGGGGAGATATCCAAGGTGGCGGACACCTGTCCTGACTCGCGGGCCCCCCGCCCCCCCAGCTCCCACAATGCATCTGGCGCGGCCCTGCAGACCCATCGTGGGGAAATGAGGCGCTAACCTTGAGGAGAAATGCTCCCAGCGTCACATTAAGAGAGGCCCTAATTGCCCGGCGCTCGCACTGCCAAACGACATTAGGAAGTGGCGTCGTTTACTTTAACATAATGGCTCAGCGTGTCTTTTGGCCAAACTCGCCTGGCTTCCTCCCGAACAAAGTCCTTCTGAGAGTTGCTCAAATCCAGCTTTAAGATTGTCCATCAATCAAACTTTCTTTACAAAGCGCTTTTCGTACATAAAAAGAAATGCAACGCAACATGCTCGACCGCACCCGAACTCTGGAACGCTCTCCCCGACCATCTTAGACAGGCCCGGCCCTAACCAATCTGGCGCCCTAGGCAAGATTTTAGGTGGCGCCCCCCCCCACATCGGCAGTGAAGTGTATATACTCACAAGAAACCGAATAGCTTTGTCTTTGACCTTTTTTTTACTTAAAGAAAGCAAATTAACAATCAGAATAGTTAACAAGATAACAAAAAATATGAATAAATAAATGAATGCAAAAAATAAAAAATGAATATATGAAATACAATATTTTTTACATACATATTGCTTAATTAACATTAATGATGTGCACTTTAACAACTAGGCTTACAACTATACCTAATATATAAAGGGGTGGAAAAGTGACTATTACCTGCAGGGCAAACATTAGCTAACCAGAAGGCAATAACAATGTAAACAAAAAAACACCTGCTTAAAAGATCTAATACAAATGTCCCTGAGGAATGTAAGGTGGGAGTACTGTAATTACCTAACGTTACATTATTATTTTCCATAACAATTTAGCCCCCTCCACAATATTAACCCGACGTTAAAACAGAACTAGCTATTTATTGATTAGCAATTGCCGAATCATGTAACATTAGCTTAATGCTAAAAAGCCAGGTTACTATCACATTCTGTAACAGACAAATAATTTCATGTAGGCTAACGTTACCTACCTGCTACCTCTGTCTTTTCTCGTTTCTCCTCCTCTTCTTTTCTCTTTTTTCTTCCCTGGGCACCTGACAGTTTTGGCCGTTTTGACATCTTGTGTTGATTTTTTGATGTGGTGACGTCCAAAAAGAGTTATGATACGGGAAGGGAGGGGGGGGCGTAATGTTGTAACAAATAATATTTCTATTATATAGGCTTTACTTTGCATTTTAATTAACGAGGGATTATTTTTTGTATTTAGAAATAATAGTACCAACTTTTTTTTTTCTCCAACATTTGTGGCACTGGCGTGGCGCCCCCTGATGGACGGCGCCCTTAGCATTTGCCTATACGGCCTATGCCACGGGCCGGCCCTGATCTTAGAGCACCACAGTCCACCGTTTTAAAGAAGGGACTAAAAACTCACCTTTTTAGCACAGCTTTTATCTCATTTCTCTGCCTTCTTCTCCGAGTCATACCAAAGACTATACAAATGGGAGTCATTACCTCCCTGCTTGGCACTCAGCATCAAGGGTTGGAATTGGGGGTTAAATCACCAAAAATGATTACCAGGTGTGGCCACCACTGCTGCTCAGGGTGATCAAGGGTGACGGGTCAAATGCAGAGAATAATTTGGCCACACCTAGTGTGTGTGTGACAATCATTGCTACTTTAACTTAATTTGTCTGCCTTCTTGTTTTTAAATGCACTGCTTGCCTATCTACTTTATCCAGTGCTTATCTATGTTTTTATTTATTTTTTAATTTTCTATTATATATTCTAACTTTCTCACTATTATGTTAGATCCACTATGGACTGGACTCTCACTGTTATGTTAGATCCACTATGGACTGGACTCTCACTATTATGTTGGATCCACTATGGACTGGACTCTCACTATTATGTTAGATCCACTATGGACTAGACTCTCACTATTATGTTGGATCCACTATGGACTGGACTCTCACACTATTATGTTAGATCCACTATGGACTGGACTCTCACTATTATGTTGGATCCACTATGGACTGGACTCTCACTATTATGTTAGATCCACTATGGACTAGACTCTCACTATTATGTTGGATCCACTATGGACTGGACTCTCACACTATTATGTTAGATCCACTATGGACTGGACTCTCACTATTATGTTGGATCCACTATGTACTGGACTCTCACACTATTATGTTAGATCCACTATGGACTGGACTCTCACAATATTATGTTAGATCCACTATGAACTGGACTCTCACACTATTATGTTAGATCCACTATGAACTGGACTCTCATTATTATGTTAGATCCACTATGGACTTACTCTCACTATTATGTTAGATCCACTATGAACTGGACTCTCATTATTATGTTAGATCCACTATGGACTTACTCTCACTATTATGTTAGATCCACTATGAACTGGACTCTCATTATTATGTTAGATCCACTATGGACTTACTCTCACTATTATGTTAGATCCACTATGAACTGGACTCTCATTATTATGTTAGATCCACTAAGGACTGGACTCTTACTATTATGTTAGATCCACTATGGACTGGACTCTCACTATTATGTTAGATCCACTATGGACTGGACTCTCACACTATTATGTTAGATCCACTATGGACTGGACTCTCACAATATTATGTTAGATCCACTATGGACTGGACTCTCACTATTATGTTAGATCCACTATGGACTGGACTCTCACTATTATGTTAGATCCACTATGGACTGAACTCTCACTATTATGTTAGATCCACTATGGACTGGACTCTCACAATATTATGTTAGATCCACTATGGACTGGACTCTCACTATTATGTTAGATCCACTATGGACTGGACTCTCACTATTATGTTAGATCCACTATGGACTGGACTCTCACTATTATGTTAGATCCACTATGGACTGGACTCTCACAATATTATGTTAGATCCACTATGGACTGGACTCTCACTATTATGTTAGATCCACTATGGACTGGACTCTCACTATTATGTTAGATCCACTATGGACTGGACTCTCACTATTATGTTAGATCCACTATGGACTACACTCTCACACTATTATGTTAGATCCACTATGTACTGGACTCTCACACTATTATGTTAGATCCACTATGGACTGGACTCTCACAATATTATGTTAGATCCACTATGGACTGGACTCTCACACTATTATGTTAGATCCACTATGAACTGGACTCTCATTATTATGTTAGATCCACTATGGACTGGACTCTCACTATTATGTTAGATGCACTATGGACTGGACTCTCACACTATTATGTTAGATCCACTATGAACTGGACTCTCATTATTATGTTAGATCCACTATGGACTGGACTCTCACAATATTATGTTAGATCCACTATGGACTGGACTCTCACACTATTATGTTAGATCCACTATGAACTGGACTCTCATTATTATGTTAGATACACTATGGACTGGACTCTCACTATTATGTTAGATCCACTATGGACTGGACTCTCACACTATTATGTTAGATCCACTATGAACTGGACTCTCATTATTATGTTAGATCCACTATGGACTGGACTCTCACTATTATGTTAGATCCACTATGGACTGGACTCTCACAATATTATGCTAGATCCACTGTGGACTGGACTCTTACACTATTATGCTAGATCCACTATGGACTGGACTCTCACACTATTATGTTAGATCCACTACGGACTAGACTCTCACTATTATGTTAGATCCACTATGGACTGGACTCTCACACTATTATGTTAGATCCACAATGGACTGGACTCTCACACTATTATGTTAGATCCACTATGGACTGGACTCTCACACTATTATGTTAGATCCACTATGGACTGGACTCTCACAATATTATGCTAGATCCACTATGGACTGGACTCTCACTATTATGTTAGATCCACTATGGACTGGACTCTCACTATTATGTTAGATCCACTATGGACTGGACTCTCACACTATTATGTTAGATCCACTATGGACTGGACTCTCACACTATTATGTTAGATCCACTATGGACTGGACTCTCACACTATTATGTTAGATCCACTATCTCCGCTCCCTCGTTTCAAGGATCTAGTCCACTCAGTGTGATGAAATCTAACAGGCGTGCTCGTTACATTATGCATACCGTATTAAGAACAGACCTGGCCGGTGTGTAGTCGAGAACGATCACATGCTTCTTGATTTTGGTGCAGCCATTAGCCGAACAAAAATCACCTTTGATTTAATGAAAGCTCCTCATTTTCTTACCGGCGTTAAATTGGACTAAAGCCCCTCCGACCCCGTGTGCCGCCCCTCGTCTTTGCCACGTCACCAGTACTAGTATCTGGAAAATGCCTTTGTTTCCGAGACATATGAGCGATTTCAACTTGAAAGTATTTGTACAACCTTTCACTGGCCAACTTCCAACATGGCCTTCCTTATTGAGCTATGAAAAATTAGCCTTAAATTCTGCGTATCCCATAAAACAATTAAAATATGCTGCAAATTTAAATGTAAACAAACTGCAATATTTTAATTTGGACAGAATAATCCCGTAAATTTGAGCGTATCAGCATGCATTGCAGTATTTGGCTTTTGTATCTCCGCTCCGTCGTTTCAAGGAAATAGTCCACTCAGTGTGATGAAATCTAACAGGCGTGCTCGATTCATTACGCATACCGTATTAAGAACAAACCTGGCCGGTGTGTAGTCGAGAACGATCACATGCTTCTTGATTTTGGTGCAGCCATTAGCCGAACAAAAATCACCTTTGATTTAATGAAAGCTCCTCATTTTCTTACCGGCGTTAAATTGGACTAAAGCCCCTCCGACCCCGTGTGCCGCCCCTCGTCTTTGCCACGTCACCAGTACTAGTATCTGGAAAATGCCTTTGTTTCCGAGACATATGAGCGATTTCAACTTGAAAGTATTTGTACAACCTTTCACTGGCCAACTTCCAACATGGCCTTCCTTATTGAGCTATGAAAAATTAGCCTTAAATTCTGCGTATCCCCTAAAACAATTAAAATATGCTGCAAATTTAAATGTAAACAAACTGCAATATTTTAATTTGGACAGAATAATCCCGTAAATTTGAGAGTATCAGCATGCATTGCAGTATTTGGCTTTTGTATCTCCGCTCCGTCGTTTCAAGGAAATAGTCCACTCAGTGTGATGAAATCTAACAGGCGTGCTCGTTACATTATGCATACCGTATTAAGAACAGACCTGGCCGGTGTGTAGTCGAGAACGATCACATGCTTCTTGATTTTGGTGCAGCCATTAGCCGAACAAAAATCACCTTTGATTTAATGAAAGCTCCTCATTTTCTTACCGGCGTTAAATTGGACTAAAGCCCCTCCGTCCCCGTGTGCCGCCCCCTCGTCTTTGCCACGTCACCAGTACTAGTATCTGGAAAATGCCTTTGTTTCCGAGACATAAGAGCGATTTCAACTTGAAAGTATTTGTACAACCTTTCACTGGCCGACTTCCAACATGGCCTTCCTTATTGAGCTATGAAAAATTAGCCTTAAATTCTGCGTATCCCCTAAAACAATTAAAATATGCTGTAAATTTAAATGTAAACAAACTGCAATATTTCAATTTGGACAGAATAATCCTGTAAATTTGAGCGTATCAGCATGCATTGCAGTATTTGACTTTTGTATCTCCGCTCCGTCGTTTCAAGGAAATAGTCCACTCAGTGTGATGAAATCTAACAGGCGTGCTCGTTACATTATGCATACCGTATTAAGAACAGACCTGGCCGGTGTGTAGTCGAGAACGATCACATGCTTCTTGATTTTGATGCAGCCATTAGCCGAACAAAAATCACCTTTGATTTAATGAAAGCTCCTCATTTTCTTACCGGCGTTAAATTGGACTAAAGCCCCTCCGACCCCGTGTGCCGCCCCTCGTCTTTGCCACGTCACCAGTACTAATATCTGGAAAATGCCTTTGTTTCCGAGACATATGCGCGATTTCAACTTGAAAGTATTTGTACAACCTTTCACTGGCCGACTTCCAACATGGTCTTCCTTATTGAGCTATGAAAAATTAGCCTTAAATTCTGCGTATCCCCTAAAACAATTAAAATATGCTGTAAATTTAAATGTAAACAAATTGCAATATTTCAATTTGGACAGAATAATCCCGTAAATTTGAGCGTATCAGCATGCATTGCAGTATTTGGCTTTTGTATCTCCGCTCCGTCGTTTCAAGGAAATAGTCCACTCAGAGGGATGAAATCTAACAGGCGTGCTCGTTACATTATGCATACCGTATTAAGAACAGACCTGGTCGAGAACGATCACATGCTTCTTGATTTTGGTGCAGCCATTAGCCGAACAAAAATCACCTTTGATTTAATGAAAGCTCCTCATTTTCTTACCGGCGTTAAATTGGACTAAAGCCCCTCCGACCCCGTGTGCCGTCCCTCGTCTTTGCCACGTCACCAGTACTAGTATCTGGAAAATGCCTTTGTTTCCGAGACATATGCGCGATTTCAACTTGAAAGTATTTGTACAACCTTTCACTGGCCGACTCACAACATGGCCTTCCTTATTGAGCTATGAAAAATCAGCCTTAAATTCTGCGTATCCCCTAAAACAATTAAAATATGCTGCAAATTTAAATGTAAACAAACTGCAATATTTTAATTTGGACAGAATAATCCCGTAAATTTGAGAGTATCAGCATGCATTGCAGTATTTGGCTTTTGTATCCCCGCTCCGTCGTTTCAAGGAAATAGTCCACTCAGTGTGATGAAATCTAACAGGCGTGCTCGCTACATTATGCATACCGTATTAAGAACAGACCTGGCCGGTGTGTAGTCGAGAACGATCACATGCTTCTTGATTTTGGTGCAGCCATTAGCCGAACAAAAATCACCTTTGATTTAATGAAAGCTCCTCATTTTCTTACCGGCGTTAAATTAGACTAAAGCCCCTCCGCCCCCGTGTGCCGCCCCTCGTCTTTGCCACGTCACCAGTACTAGTATCTGGAAAATGCCTTTGTTTCCGAGACATATGAGCGATTTCAACTTGAAAGTATTTGTACAACCTTTCACTGGCCGACTTCCAACATGGCCTTCCTTATTGAGCTATGAAAAATTAGCCTTAAATTCTGCGTATCCCCTAAAACAATTAAAATATGCTGTAAATTTAAATGTACACAAACTGCAATATTTCAATTTGGACAGAATAATCCCGTAAATTTGAGCGTATCAGCATGCATTGCAGTATTTGGCTTTTGTATCTCCGCTCCGTCGTTTCAAGGAAATAGTCCACTCAGTGTGATGAAATCTAACAGGCGTGCTCGTTACATTATGCATACCGTATTAAGAACAGACCTGGCCGGTGTGTAGTCGAGAACGATCACATGCTTCTTGATTTTGGTGCAGCCATTAGCCGAACAAAAATCACCTTTGATTTAATGAAAGCTCCTCATTTTCTTACCGGCGTTAAATTTAGACTAAAGCCCCCTCCATCCCGCGTGCCGCCCCCTCGTCTTTGCCTCTGTTTGCCCGGCCCCTCTCGCGCCGTATAAGCGCAACGATTGTATGATGTGGCGTTTCAAGTCCGCGGGACTGTCAAGAATCCGGCGCAAGGTGCTTCTAATTGCGGATCCACCTCAGCACTTGAAAGTAATGAATGTGAGCGCGGCCCCGAACCCTCCGAGGATCAAACGCTAGTAATACATCATCACTTCTGAAAAGGGTAATTCGTTTCCCTTCGCCAAGCAAAATATTAGAAGTTCAGATAGGGGTTTTTTTTTTCTTCATTTTTTTATTATTATTAATTCATCCCCCCCCCCTTCCCCCTCCCGCCATACATGTTTTTGTAATTGAAGAGCCGTGAATAAAGGAAGTCATATATCCAGCAGACGTGGGATTTGAGCGTGTAAATATTGTTTGTAGCAAGTGTGATTCTTCCTCAAACACACTTTGGTGACATGTTTGATTGGATTTTGAGCCGTGTATTTCCCAAGATCATAGCTAATCATATTTTATTACGTCTCATCCTGGATTTATGGACTCATTTTGTTTTGTTCCGATAAAGGCTGGCCGTGCTGTTGCCGGCTCTTAAAATGAAGTGTTACGCGTTAAATCAACTGACCTTTTTTTTTTTTTTTGAAAGGTATTTCCTGTCCCAGCACGCTCCTGAGATAGTTATGGATACCAAAATAAAAGCAGAATATAATATTGACGCAAAGTGGTTCGTGTTTTTTTTTGTATCCATCCAAATTATTTTGGTGTGAGTTTTCTCCGGCGTCCCGAGAACATGTCGGGTTAATTGGAGACGCTAAATTGTCCGTAGGTGTGAAAGTGAGCGTTTGTCCGCATGTGGCCTCTGATTGGCCGGCCACCAGACCGGGCTGGAACTCAGTCAGCTTGGATGGACTCCAGCTCACGCCTGACCCTAATGAGGACAAGCGGGGAAGAAAAGGGATGCATAGACGGGTATGAATGAGGTGGCGAGGCGAGGCGAGGCGAGGAAGGCGAGGGCATTGTGTGCACGCTAAAAACTAGAAGTACCTGAGAGACAACACATTCTTTCAAGAATGTTCTCTGAAAAGTGCAATATTGGTCTTATACATACCTGTGTATATATATTTATACATATATGTATGTATAAATATATGTATATATATATATATATATATATATATACAGAGGTGGGTAGAGTAGCCAGAAATTGTACTCAAGTAAGAGTACTGTTACTTTAGAGATTTATTACTCAAGTAAAAGTAATGAGTAGTCACCCAAATATTTACTTGAGTAAAAGTAAAAAGTATGTTGTGAAAAAACTACTCAAGTACTGAGTAACTGATGAGTAACATACACACACATATCATATATATATATATATATATATATATATATACATATATGTATATATATATATATATGTATATATTAGAGATGCGCGGATAGGCAATTATTTCATCCGCAACCGCATCAGAAAGTCGTCAACCATCCGCCATCCACCCGATGTAACATTTGATCAGAACCGCACCCGCCCGCCATCCGCCCGCACCCGCCCGTTGTTATATATCTAATATAGACGATGCAAGGCATTAGTGAGGTTATAAAGCTTTTGCCTGTTAAAGAAAGGAGACTGATCCAATGCAGCACAGACATTCGCGTGCCACGCTGTCACGACCCGGACGCACACCAGTGCGCAATCATACGGGAGCCGCGCTGAGCGCACCTCCAAGCGCGTCTCGCTGCCGGCGACGGCCGGGTATGGGCCCGACGCTCCAGCGCCATCCATTTTCAGGGCTAGTTGATTCGGCAGGTGGGTTGTTACACACTCCTTAGCGGGTTCCGACGTCCATGGCCACCGTCCTGCTGTCTATATCAACCAGGGTGAGCCCCACCCCTTTCGTGAGCGCACTGCGCGCGGAGTGACCCCTGTTACGCGCCCCGGGCAACAGGGGTGGCGGGCAGGTAAGCTGCTTACCTGCTGCGCGTGACGCCGGCCGCGGCGAAAGCGGACGAGGCGGGGTGTCGGTGCGGTGGGCGCGGTGGTGACCCTGGACGTGCGTCGGGCCCTTCTCGCGGATCGCCTCAGCTACGGCTCCCGGTGGGGCCCTCTCGGGGGAAGGGGCCTCGGTCCCGGACCCCGGCGAGGCGTCGGGGGCCTTCTCCGCTCCGTAAAAGTGTCCATCTCTTTTTTTTTCTTTTCTTCTGTTGTGGCATATGCTGCAGGTGCCTGCTCGTTTTTCGTATGTGGGTAACAACATTTAACTATGTATATATATTTCCCTATTGGTTTAACTGCCACCCGCCTGAATCTATTTAAAATCTAATTTTTTTTTATTTCAACCGCCCGACCCGACCCGACCCGACCCGACCCGCGGATAAAATCTAATTTTTTTCAATTTCATCCGCCCGATCCGCGGATAATCCGCGGACTCCGCGGTTGTGCCCGCAAACCGCGCATCTCTAGTATATATATATATATATATATATATTTATATATATATACATATATATATATATATATATATATTTATATACACATAAATTGATATATACAGTATATCATTTATATTTATTTAGTTTGCCGTTTTTGTTTACATGTTAAAGGTGTTTTAATGAATATACATGCATGTTTAACACATATAGATTCCTTTCTTTCATGAAGACAAGAATATAAGTTGGTGTATTACCTGATTCTGATGACTTGCATTGATTGTAATCAGACAGTAGTGCTGATAACGTCCACGTTTTCAAATGGAGGAGAAGAAAAGTTCCTCCTTTCTGTCTAATACCACATGAAAGTGGTTGGTTTTTGGCATCTTATTTGTCCAGCTTCCATATTCGTTTTCACACACTTTACAAGAAATACATTGGCGGCAAATTCCGTAGCTTGCTAGCTTGTTTGCGCTGGCTTTCGGAGACTCTTATTTTGTAAGCGCAGGCGTGGTGGAGCGGCACTTTTATTGTGAAGACAGGAACTGCGCAGTCAATCTTTAGGCTTTTGACGGGATGTACGGTTGAAATAAAAAAGTGTCTTTTTTTCCTTCACACTTTTGATTGATTGATTGAAACTTGTATTAGTAGATTGCACAGTACAGTACATATTCCGTACAATTGACCACTAAATGGTAACACCCCAATAAATTTTTCAACTTGTTTAAGTCAGGTCATGTGACCGCCTGGCTCTGTTTGATTGGTCCAACGTCACAAGTGACTGCATTTGATTGGTGGAACGGAGTCAAACTGTTATGATCTGATGTTGGATCGTAGTTTATTTGGGGTTTTGAGCTCTGCTACTTATAAAACCCCGACCCAGAATCAGGTCGTCTGCAGGTCATTTAGCGCTGGTCAGTGGACTCCTGCATTTGTGCGTTAGACTCTCTGCGGGCCGGGGGTGTCTGCCTTCACCCCCGGGCCCCTACACTCGTGGTGTGTAGCCTCCCGTCGCTCGGCTCTCCGCGCCGGGCCTGAGCCCGGCTATCCCCGCTCTGCTACTTATAAAACCCCGACCCAGAATCAGATCGTCTGCAGGTCATTTAGCGCTGGTCAGTGGACTCCTGCATTTGTGCGTTAGACTCTCTGCGGGCCGGGGGTGTCTGCCTTCACCCCCGGACCCCTACACTCGTGGTGTGTAGCCTGCCGTCGCTCGGCTCTCCGCGCCGGGCCTGAGCCCGGCTACGCCCCCCCCCCTAACTGTTACGGCTCAGGCTCCTGCCAACGCCGCTCATCCGTCTGTGCGCACCTCGGGACACGCCCACGGGTGCGCACATCCAGGGACGCGCCGCGCACGTCCCCGCCCTGCAGCAGCCACCAGCTGCATTCACTCACCGGCAATCTACACTCCTGGGTCTGATGAGGCCAGGCTCAATAAAGGACCAGTGGACCCAAGGATCGGCGCGGGAACTTAGGGGATAGCCGAGCGACGGGAGGCTACACACCACGAGTGTAGGGGCCCGGGGGTGAAGGCAGACACCCCCGGCCCGCAGAGAGTCTAACGCACAAATGCAGGAGTCCACTGACCAGCGCTAAATGACCTGCAGACGACCTGATTCTGGGTCGGGGTTTTATAAGTAGCAGAGCTCAAAACCCAAAATAAACTATGATCCAACATCAGATCATAACAGTACCCCCCTCCTATGGGACAGATTCCAGATGTCCCCAAAACAATAAACCCCAGACCAAGTCCAAATTCACAGGTGGGCGGAGGGGAGACTTGGCGGAGGGTCGCCCGGCCAAATGTGTCCCCGAATCCACTGAGGACGAGTCTGATGGCGGCGGCGAGAAGAACGCCGCTGAAGCCGGCGAGGCGGGCGACCAAGGGACGGCCACCAATCACGTCCGCCTTCCCGACGGCCAAGATGGTGGCCGTCCCTTGGTCGCCCGCCTCGCCGGCTTCAGCGGCGTTCTTCTCGCCGCCGCCATCAGACTCGTCCTCGGTGGATTCGGGGACACATTTGGCCGGGCGACCACGCCTGCCTCGCCGAAGGGAGGGGATAGCCGGGCTCAGGCCCGGCGCGGAGAGCCGAGCGACGGGAGGCTACACACCACGAGTGTAGGGGCCCGGGGGTGAAGGCAGACACCCCCGGCCCGCAGAGAGTCTAACGCACAAATGCAGGAGTCCACTGACCAGCGCTAAATGACCTGCAGACGACCTGATTCTGGGTCGGGGTTTTATAAGTAGCAGAGCTCAAAACCCAAAATAAACTATGATCCAACATCAGATCATAACCCAAACGTCACTAGTGACTGCATTTTATTGGTGGAACGGAGTGAAACGTCACCAGTAACGCAGGCACTTTGAAGGTCTGTCTGACAGACCAAAACAAACAAAGCGTGCATTAACAGATCGATAAAAATTAGTAGCGAGTAGCGAGCTGAATGTAGATAAAAGTAGCGGAGTAAAAGTAGCGTTTCTTCTCTATAAATATACTCAAGTAAAAGTAAAAGTAAGTTGTATTAAAACTACTCTTAGAAGTACAATTTATCCCAAAAGTTACTCAAGTAGATGTAACGGAGTAAATGTAGCACGTTACTACCCACCTCTGTATATATATATATAGTATATACCAGGGGTCGGCAACCCAAAATGTTGAAAGAGCCTTATTGGACCAAAAATACAAAAACAAATCTGTCTGGAGCCGCAAAAAATTAAAAGCCATATTACATACAGATAGTGTGTCATGAGATATAAATTGAATTAATATGACTTAAAGGAAACTAAATGAGCTCAAATATAGCTACAAATGAGGCATAATGATGCAATATGTACATATAGCTAGGCTAAATAGCATGTTAGCATCGATTAGCTCGCAGTCATGCAGTGACCAAATGTGTCTGATTAGCACTCCACACAAGTCAATAACATCAACAAAACTCACCTTTGTGGATTCATGCACGTCGTTAAAAGTTTGGCGGACAACATGAGACAGAAAAAGAAGTGGCATAAAAAAACGTCCTAGAAAGTCGCAGAAAGATATACATGTAAACAAACTAAGGTGAGTTCAAGGACCGCCAAAATTTGTAGGACAAAACGGCGCTCGACAAATACTCGAGTCAGTGAAGCATGTTTAATATAAACAGTGTGCTTTGTAACAATTAGGGAGGTTTGTGTCATGTTTGTCCTCCTACAGAAACCATATTAAAACAAAAATTTATTTTTTTCCCCCTCAACTTTTTCCATTTTTCATACATTTTTGAAAAAGCTCCAGAGCGCCACCCCTGGTATATACAAACCCCGTTTCCATATGAGTTGGGAAATTGTGTTAGATGTAAATATAAACGGAATACAATGATTTGCCAATCATTTTCAACCCATATTCAGTTGAATATGCTACAAAGACAACATATTTGATGTTCAAACTGATAAACTTTTTTTTTTTTTTTTTTGCAAATAATCATTAACTTTAGAATTCGATGCCAGCAACACGTGACAAAGAAGTTGGGAAAGGTGGCAATAAATACTGATAAAGTTGAGAAATGCTCGTCAAACACTTATTTGGAACATCCCACAGGTGTGCGGGCTAATTGGGAACAGGTGGGTGCCATGATTGGGTATAAAAACGGCTTCCCAAAAAATGCTCAGTCTTTCACAAGAAAGGATGGGGCGAGGTACACACCTTTGTCCACAACTGCGTGAGCAAATAGTCGAACAGTTTAAGAACAACGTTTCTCAAAGTGCAATTGCAAGAAATTTAGGGATTTCAACATCTACGGTCCGTAATATCATCAAAAGGTTCAGAGAATCTGGAGAAATCACTCCACGTAAGCAGCAAGGCTGAAAACCAACATTGAATGACTGTGACCTTCGATCCCTCAGACGGCACTGTATCAAAAACCGACATCAATCTCTAAAGGATATCACCACATGGGCTCAGGAACACTTCAGAAAACCACTGTCAGTAACTACAGTTGGTCTCTACATCTGTAAGTGCAAGTTAAAGCTCTACTATGCAAAGCGAAAGCCATTTATCAACAACACCCAGAAACGCCGCCGGCTTCTCTGGGCCCGAGATCATCTAAGATGGACTCGTGCAAAGTGGAAAAGTGTTCTGTGGTCTGACGAGTCCACATTTCAAATTGTTTTTGGAAATATTCGACATCGTGTCATCCGGACCAAAAGGGAAGGGAACCATCCAGACTGTTATCGACGCAAAGTTCAAAAGTCAGCATCTGTGATGGTATGGGGGTGCATTAGTGCCCAAGGCATGGGTAACTTACACATATGTGAAGGCACCATTAATGCTGAAAGGTACATACCGGTTTTGGATCAACATATGTCATACTTGCCAACCCTCCCGGATTTTCCGGGAGACTCCCGAAATTCAGCGCCTCTCCCGAAAACCTCCCGGGACAAATTTTCTCCCGAAAATCTCCCGAAATTCAGGCGGAGCTGGAAGCCACGCCCCCCTCAAGCTCCATGCGGACCTGAGTGAGTGTCAACAGCCTGTATTTACGTCCGCTTTCCCACAATATAAACAGCATGCCTGCCCAAACACGTTATAACTGTAGAATGATGGAGGGCGAGTTCTTGGTTTCTTATGTGGGTTTATTGTTAGGCAGTTTCATTAACGTCCTCCCAGCGCGGTAACAACACACAACAACAGCAGTCATGTTTTATTCTACCGTAAAGCAGTTCGTCTGCCGTAAACAGCAATGTTGTTGTAATATATTCAGTTGGAGGCAATAACCAGGCGAGGTGATGAAGTACGTCTCTTTACTGTAGACTTCAGAACAGACTCACACACTTGACGTCAGGTGCGCAACACCACGTAAATCGTTGGCCAACCAAAAAGTAACCCCAGTACGCTATAGCCAACATTCACCAGGAGATGGCAACAGACCATAGCACAGCAGCTCAATTAAAAAACAGTACTTAAGCCACATTCTTTTTTTTTTTTTTTTAGTACTGAACTCTTAACCCTCTTTTGTAAACAATAACATGCTTATTATACAAACAGTATTTGTACACCTTTAACACAGATTTTTATACTGTCTTCAGAGATTCCGTTTTTTTTGGTGGTACTCGAAACCTTTCTGGGTACCTGTGAAAGGGTGTTCAGCATAGTTAGAAAAATAGTGACAGAGAATAGAACAAGGATGGACAATTCAACCCTTAACTCAACAATGAGTAGATGAGTGTTATGTGTGTGTATATGTGTAAATAAATGAACACTGAAATTCAAGTATTTCTTTTATTTATTTATATATGTATATATATATATATATATATATATATATATATATATATATATATATATATATATATATATATATATATATATATATATATATATATATATATATATATATGTGTATGTGTGGGAAAAAAAATCACAAGACTATTTCATCTCTACAGGCCTGTTTCATGAGGGGGGGTACCCTCAATCATCAGGAGATTTTAATGGGAGCATTCGCATACCATGGTTTGTATAGGGCACAGAGTGGGTGGGTACAGGCTGGCGTAGGGGCGTGGTGATTGGCTCGTGTGTTACCTAGGAGGTGTTTCCGTCTATGGCGGCATGCTGTTACAATTTCGCTGCGCTTGTTGAGGGATGACAGGTCTGGACGGTAAATAATAAACAGTTTCTCTTTCAAGCATAGGTTGCATCTTTTATTACCACTATTGTAAGGTGTGCTGGATGCAAGAATTTGCCATGTTATTGAATATTCAACATTATTGTCTTTGAGGTCCCAAATGTGTTTGCTGAGTTCTGTGGTATTTTGCAGGTTTTGGTTCCTGAAAGAAGCCTTGTGATTGTTCCATCTGGTTTTGAATTCTCCCTCGGTTAATCCTACATATGTGTCGGATGTGTTAATGTCCTTGCGTATTACCTTAGATTGGTAGACAACTGATGTTTGTAAGCACCCCCCGTTGAGAGGGCAATCAGGTTTCTTTCGGCAGTTACATCCTTTGTTGGTTTTGGAGTCGCTCTGTCTGGGGGCCGACGGCTCATTTGCAATTGTTTTGTTGTGGTTTATATATATATATATATATATAAAATAAAATAAATATATATGTATAATAAAATAAATATATATATAGCTAGAATTCACTGAAAGTCAAGTATTTCTTATATACATATTTATATATATATATATATATATATATATATATATATATATATATATATACATATATATATATATATATATATATATGAAATACTTGACATGGTGAATTCTAGCTGTAAATATACTCCTCCTCTCTTAGCCGCTCCCCCGACCACGCCCCCGACCACGCCCCCGACCACGCCCCCCACCTCCCGAAATCGGAGGTCTCAAGGTTGGCAAGTATGACATATGTTGCCATCGAAGCGCCGTCTTTTTCACAGACGCCCCTGCTTATTTCAGCAAGACAATGCCAAGCCACATTCAGCACGTGTTACAACAGCGTGGCTTCGTAAAAAAAAAGAGTGCGTGTACTTTCCTGGCCCGCCTGCAGTCCAGACCTGTCTCCCATCGAAAATGTGTGGCGCATTATGAAGCGTAAAATACGACAGCGGAGACCCCGGACTGAAGCTCTACATAAAACAAGAATGGGAAAGAATTCCACTTTCAAAGCTTCAACAATTAGTTTCCTCAGTTCCCAATCGTGTATTGAGTGTTGTTAAAAGAAAAGGTGATGTAACACAGTGGTGAACATGCCCTTTCCCGACTACTTTGGCACGTGTTGCAGCCATGAAATTCTAATTATTTGCAAAAAAAAAATATATATAATGAGTTTGAACATCAAATATGTTGTCTTTGTAGCATATTCAACTGAATATGGGTTGAAAATGATTTGAAAATCATTGTATTCCGTTTATATTTACATCTAACACAATTTCCCAACTCATATGGAAACGGGGTTTGTAAGACTACAGATTTGTTTTGTTCCAATAAGAGCTCTTGAGATGAAGCGTTTTCTTCTTAGAAGGTATTTCCAAACGTTGGTAAACTTTGCTTCACCTGATCCCTCCGAAAGAGTTCCCCCCCTCCCCCGCTGAGGGGTAATGGTGCCAGGGGGACTCAGTCCAAACATCTCCAGAAGTCAGCCTCGTACTGCGCTCTGACCTTTGCGGCCACCGCGCTGCTGACCCCGGCCGCGCGGGGGTAAGGAGTTCAAAGCCCAGCTGTCCGTATGTGATCTCCTCCACTGGACGCCGCGCCGCCGCCCCCTTCCTCCCGCTGCCAAAAAAAAAACCGGTGGCCTCTCGGAGAAGACCGGGGACATGCTCTGCACCTTCAATGGCGCCGCAAACTGCGGCGGCTCGGTCGAGCGCCGACTTGTTTGTGTGTCGGCGGGATGTAATTTACGGCCCCGCGTTGCACGCCGGGTAGCGGCGGCGTTGTGCTGGGGGCCGAGGGCCGCGGCTGCTCGTGGCATCTGCTCGAGCGGGCCGCTGAGGAGCCGGCGTAACAATGTGCCATTCACGGGCCAGATGATGTCCGACTGTGAAGTCCAGCTTGGACAGGAAGGGCAGGAGAAGGGCAAGAGAGACAGGTGATGGACTTTCACTACTTTTGTCTCTTTTTTACACACACCGCCCCAAGATAGGAAAATAAAACTCACCATATGTGCCACACTACTGATAACACAATGAATTTAAAAAAATACAAACGTTTCCTTGCATTAGGGTTGTACGGTATACCGGTACTAGTATAGTATTGCGGTACTAATGAATCAAAAATGGTACTATACCCTGTTTGAAAAGTACAGGTTCGCCATATGTATTTATTTTTTTACAGGCACATCGTGACATTGCTGGTTTTATAAGCGGAGGAGCATGTTCGGCAGCGCACAATCACAGAGTACTTACAGTCAGACACAGTGTGTAGACAGAAGAGGGAGAACGGACGCATTTTGGCTTAAAAACTATAGTCCCTATAGGCCTTTAAATAGACCCCCCCTTTTAGACCAGTTGATCTGCCGCTTCTTTTCTTTTCTGTCCCCACATCTGCGGTCCCCTCCAAGGTTTCTCATTGTCCCATTGGGTTGAGTTTTTTCTTGCCCTGATGTGGGATCTGAGCCGAGGATGTCGTTGTGGCTTGTGCAGCCCTTTGAGACACTCGTGATTTAGGGCTATATAAGTAAACATTGATTGATTGATTGATTGATAGATATAGGTGAAGTTATAACACTGAAACATTACTCTCACTATTATGTTAGATCCACTATGGACTGGACTCTCACACTATTATGGTAGATCCACTATGGACTGGACTCTCACACTATTATGGTAGATCCACTATGGACTAGACTTTCACACTATTTTGTTAGATCCACTATGGACTGGACTCTCACAATATTATGTTAGATCCACTATGGACTGGACTTTCACACTATTATGTTAGATCCACTATGGACTGGACTCTCACTATTATGTTAGATCCACTATGGACTGGACTCTCACACTATTATGTTAGATCCACTATGGACTGGACTCTCTTACTATTATGTTAGATCCACTATGGACTGGACTCTCACTATTATGTTAGATCCACTATGGACTGGACTCTCTTACTATTATGTTAGATCCACTATGGACTGGACTCTCACACTATTATGTTAGATCCACTATGGACTGGACTCTCACACTATTATGTTAGATCCACTATGGACTGGACTCTCACACTATTATGTTAAATCCACTATGGACTGGACTCTCACACTATTATGTTAGATCCACTATGGACTGGACTTTCACACTATTATGTTAGATCCACTATGGACTGGACTCTCTCACTAGCTATATAAATAAACATTGATTGATTGATTGACTATTATGTTAGTACCACTATGGACTGGACTCATCATGATTAATCAAATACCGAAGGTGTGATTAATATTATTTTAAAATGATTTGTCCAGCAGCAGTAATTTGTACTTATTTCTATTGTAAACTAAAAACAATAAAGCATAATATCAATACAGTTTGTCCAAAAACAGTCTTCTCCTGCATGTTAAATATCAGCTTTTGATTGATTAATCACGATTAATCAAATACCAAAGGTGTGGTTAATATTATTTTAAAAATGATTTGCCTTACAGCAGTAATTTGTACTTATTTGTTTTGTAAACTAAAAACAATAAAGCATAGTATTAATACATTTGTCCAAAAACAGCCTTCTCGGGCATATCAAGTATCAGCTTTTGAGTGATTAATCATGATTAATCAAATACCAAAAGTGCGATTAATCTTATTTTTGAGTTATTTGCCTGGCAGCAGTGAGTTTTACTTATTTCTATTATAAACTAAAAACAATAAAGCATAGTATCAATACATTTGTCTAAAAACAGTCCTCTCGGGCATGTTAAATATCAGCTTTTGATTGATTAATCACGATTAATCAAATACCGAAGGTGTGATTAATATTATTTTAAAAATGATTTGCCTTACAGCAGTAATTTGTACTTATTTCTTTTGTAAACTAAAAACAATAAAGCATATTATTAATACACTTGTCCAAAAACAGTCTTCTCGGACATGTTAAATATCAGCTTTTGAGTGATTAATCATGATTAATCAAATACCAAAGGTGTGATTAATATTATTTTAAAATGATTTGTCCAGCAGCAGTAATTTTTACTTATTTCTATTGTAAACTAAAAACAATAAAGCATAATATCAATACACTTTGTCCAAAAACAGCCTTCTCTGGCATATCAAGTATAAGCTTTTGAGTGATTAATCATGATTAATCAAATACCAAAAGTGCGATTAATCTTATTTTAGAATTTTTTGCCTGGCAGCAGTGAGTTTTACTTATTTCTGTTGTCAACTAAAAACAATAAAGCATAGTATCAATACATTTGTCTAAAAACAGTCTTCTTGAGCATGTTAGATATCAGCTTTTGAGTGATTAATCATGATTAATCAAATACCGAAGGTGTGATTAATATTATTTTAAAATGATTTGTTTAGCAGCAGTAATTTGTACTTATTTCTATTGTCAACTAAAAACAATAAAGCATAATATCAATACACTTTGTCCAAAAACAGTCTTCTCGAGCATGTTAGATATCAGCTTTTGAGTGATTAATCATGATTAATCAAATACTGAAGGTGTGATTAATCTTATTTGAAAAATGATTTGCCTTACAGCAGTAATTTGTACTTATTTCTTTAGTAAACTGAAAACAATAAAGCATAATATCAATATATTTGTCCAAAAACAGCCTTCTCCGACATGTTAAATATCAGCTTTTTGAGTGATTAATCATGATAAATCAAATACCAAAGGTGTGATTAATCTTATTTCAAAATTATTTGTCTGCCAGCAGTAATTTTGACTTACTTCTTTTGTAAACTAAAAACAATAATGCATAATATCAATACACTTTCTCCAAAAACAGCCTTCTCAGACATGTTAAATATCAGCTTTTGAGTGATTAATCATGATTAATCAAATACCAAAAGTGCGATTAATCTTATTTTAGAATTATTTGCCTTGCAGCAGTGAGTTTTACTTATTTCTATTGTCAACTAAAAACAATAAAGCATAGTATCAATACAGTTTGTCCAAAAACAGCCTTCTCCTGCATGTTAAATATCAGCTTTTGATTGATTAATCACGATTAATCAAATACCGAAGGTGTGATTAATATTATTTTAAAAATGATTTGCCTTACAGCAGTAATTTGTACTTATTTCTTTTGTAAACTAAAAACAATAAAGCATAGTATTAATACACTTGTCCAAAAACAGTCTTCTCGGACATGTTAAATATCAGCTTTTGAGTGATTAATCATGATTAATCAAATACCAAAGGTGTGATTAATATTATTTTAAAATGATTTGTCCAGCAGCAGTAATTTTTACTTATTTCTATTGTAAACTAAAAACAATAAAGCATAATATCAATACACTTTGTCCAAAAACAGCCTTCTCTGGCATATCAAGTATAAGCTTTTGAGTGATTAATCATGATTAATCAAATACCAAAAGTGCGATTAATCTTATTTTAGAATTTTTTGCCTGGCAGCAGTGAGTTTTACTTATTTCTATTGTAAACTAAAAACAATAAAGCGTAATATCAATACACTTGTCCAAAAACAGTCTTCTCAGGCATGTTAAATATCAGCTTTTGATTGATTAATCATGATTAATCAAATACCAAAGGTGTGATTAATCTTATTTGAAAAATGATTTGCCTTACAGCAGTAATTTGTACTTATTTCTTTTGTAAACTGAAAACAATAAAGCATAGTATTAATACATTTGTCCAAAAACAGTCTTCTCCGACATGTTAAATATCAGCTTTTGAGTGATTAATAATGATTAATCAAATACCAAAGGTGTGATTAATATTATTTTAAAAATGATTTGCCTTACAGCAGTCATTTTGTACTTATTTCTTTTGTAAACTAAAAACAATAAAGCATAATATCAATACATTTGTCCAAAAACAGCCTTCTCCGACATGTTTCAGCTTTTTGAGTGATTAATCATGATAAATCAAATACCAAAGGTGTGATTAATCTTATTTCAAAATTATTTGTCTGCCAGCAGTAATTTTGACTTATTTCTTTTGTCAACTAAAAACAATAAAGCATAATATCAATATACTTTGTCCAAAAACAGCCTTCTCTGGCATATCAAGTATCAGCTTTTGAGTGATTAATCATGATTAATCAAATACCAAAAGTGCGATTAATCTTATTTTAGAATTATTTGCCTGGCAGCAGTGAGTTTTACTTATTTCTATTGTCAACTAAAAACAATAAAGCATAGTATTAATACATTTGTCCAAAAACAGCCTTCTTGGGCATGTTAAATATCAGCTTTTGAGTGATTAATCACGATTAATCAAATACCAAAGGTGTGATTAATATTATTTTAAAAATGATTTGCCTTACAGCAGTAATTTGTACTTATTTCTATTGTCAACTAAAAACAATAAAGCATAGTATTAATACAGTTTGTCCAAAAACAGCCTTCTCGGGCATGTTAAATATCAGCTTTTGAGTGATTAATCATGATTAATCAAATACCAAAGGTGTGATTAATCTTATTTGAAAAATGATTTGCCTTACAGCAGTCATTTGTACTTATTTCTTTTGTAAACTAAAAACAATAAAGCATAATATCAATACATTTGTCCAAAAACAGCCTTCTCGGGCATGTTAAATATCAGCTTTTGAGTGATTAATCATGATTAATCATATACCAAAGGTGTGATTAATATTATTTTAAAAATGATTTGCCTTACAGCAGTAATTTGTACTTATTTCTTTTGTAAACTAAAAACAATAAAGCATAGTATCAATACATTTGTCAAAAAACAGTCTTCCCGGACATGTTAAATATCAGTTTTTGAGTGATTAATCATGATTAATCAAATACCAAAGGTGTGATTAATCTTATTTTAAAATGATTTGTCTGGCAGCAGTCATTTTTACTTATTTCTATTGTAAACTAAAAACAATAAGCATAATATCAATACAGTTTGTCCAAAAACAGTCTTCTCCTGCATGTTAAATATCAGCTTTTGAGTGATTAATCATGATTAATCAAATACCGAAGGTGTGATTAATATCATTTTAAAAAGGATTTGCCTTAAAGCAGTAATTTGTACTTATTTCTATTGTCAACTAAAAACAATAAAGCATAGTATTAATACATTTGTCCAAAAACAGCCTTCTCGGGCATGTTAAATATCAGCTTTTGAGTGATTAATCATGATTAATCATATACCAAAGGTGTGATTAATATTCATTTAAAATTATTTGTCTTTCAGTATTCATTTTTACTTATTTCGATTGTAAACTAAAAACAATAAAGCATAGTATCAACACATTTGTCTAAAAACAGTCTTCTCGAGCATGTTAGATATCAGCTTTTGAGTGATTAATCATGATTAATCAAATACCAAAAGTGCGATTAATCTTATTTTAGAATTTTTTGCCTGGCAGCTGTGAGTTTTACTTATTTCTATTGTCAACTAAAAACAATAAAGCATAGTATTAATACATTTGTCCAAAAACAGCCTTCTTGGGCATGTTAAATATCAGCTTTTGACTGATTAATCACGATTAATCATATACCAAAGGTGTGATTAATATTATTTTAAAATTATTTGTCTAGCAGCAGTCATTTGTACTTATTTCTATTGTCAACAAAAAACAATAAAGCATAATATCAATACACTTGTCCAAAAGCAGTCTTCTCAGACATGTTAAATATCAGCTTTTGAGTGATTAATCATGATTAATCAAATACCAAAGGTGTGATTAATATTATTTTAAAAATGATTTGCCTTACAGCAGTAATTTGTACTTATTTCTTTTGTAAACTAAAATCAATAAAGCATAGTATTAATACATTTGTCCAAAAACAGCCTTCTCGGGCATGTTAAATATCAGCTTTTGAGTGATTAATCACGATTAATCATATACCAAAGGTGTGATTAATATTATTTTAAAAATGATTTGCCTTACAGCAGTAATTTGTACTTATTTCTATTGTCAACTAAAAACAATAAAGCATAGTATTAATACAGTTTGTCCAAAAACAGCCTTCTCGGGCATGTTTAATATCAGCTTTTGAGTGATTAATCATGATTAATCAAATACCAAAGGTGTGATTAATATTCATTTAAAATTATTTGTCTTGCAGTAGTCATTTTTACTTATTTCTATTGTCAACTAAAAACAATAAAGCATAGTATTAATACATTTGTCTAAAAACAGTCTTCTCGAGCATGTTAGATATCAGCTTTTGAGTGATTAATCATGATTAATCAAATACCAAAGGTGTGATTAATATTCATTTAAAATTATTTGTCTTGCAGTAGTCATTTTTACTTATTTCTATTGTAAACTAAAAACAATAAAGCATAATATCAATACACTTGTACAAAATCTTCCCGTGAATACTAAACATAAGCTTTTTGAGTGAAATTATGAATTTTTAGAGTAAAAAAAACAACAATTCTCACTGCTTATCAAGACCTTATAGAAGCAATGTCAATAACAAAAACAAAAAAAGTTAGTGAACTACAAAATGTGAGTCGCTGCAATTTTTTTTTGGTGTATTTTTCATCCATAATTCATGCACACAATCAGCAGAGAATGAACCAAACAGGTCCCAGATCAGTCCGTTAAAGCATATTTCTGCGCTCCCATCATCAATTCCTTGTTATTCCGAGGAAGTGCACTCAGAGCCTTGTCATGTGCTCCCAATACACTTTGTCCAAAAACAGCCTTCTCTGGCATATCAAGTATCAGCTTTTGAGTGATTAATCATGATTAATCAAATACCAAAAGTGCGATTAATCTTATTTTAGAATTATTTGCCTTGCAGCAGTGAGTTTTACTTATTTCTATTGTCAACTAAAAACAATAAAGCATAGTATCAATACATTTGTCTAAAAACAGTCTTCTCGGACATGTTAAATATCAGTTTTTGAGTGATTAATCATGATTAATCAAATACAAAAGGTGTGATTAATCTTATCTGGACATTATTTGTCTTGCAGCAGTAATTTTTTTTACTTATTTCTTATGTCAACTAAAAACAATAAAGCATAGTATCAATACATTTGTCTAAAAACAGTCTTCTCGGACATGTTAAATATCAGCTTTTGAGTGATTAATCATGATTAATCATATACCAAAGGTGTGATTAATATTATTTTAAAATTATTTGTCTAGCAGCAGTCATTTGTACTTATTTCTATTGTCAACAAAAAACAATAAAGCATAATATCAATACACTTGTCCAAAAACAGTCTTCTCAGACATGTTAAATATCAGCTTTTGATAGATTAATCATGATTAATCAAATACCAAAGGTGTGATTAATCTTATTTGAAAAATGATTTGCCTTACAGCAGTCATTTGTACTTATTTCTTTTGTAAACTAAAAACAATAAAGCATAATATCAATACATTTGTCCAAAAACAGCCTTCTCGGGCATGTTAAATATCAGCTTTTGAGTGATTAATCATGATTAATCATATACCAAAGGTGTGATTAATATTATTTTAAAAATGATTTGCCTTACAGCAGTAATTTGTACTTATTTCTTTTGTAAACTAAAAACAATAAAGCATAGTATCAATACATTTGTCAAAAAACAGTCTTCCCGGACATGTTAAATATCAGCTTTTGAGTGATTAATCATGATTAATCAAATACAAAAGGTGTGATTAATCTTATCTGGACATTATTTGTCTTGCAGCAGTAATTTTTTTACTTATTTCTATTGTCAACTAAAAACAATAAAGCATAATATCAATATACTTTGTCCAAAAACAGCCTTCTCTGGCATATCAAGTATCAGCTTTTGAGTGATTAATCATGATTAATCAAATACCAAAAGTGCGATTAATCTTATTTTAGAATTTTTTGCCTGGCAGCTGTGAGTTTTACTTATTTCTATTGTCAACTAAAAACAATAAAGCATAGTATCAATACATTTGTCAAAAAACAGTCTTCCCGGACATGTTAAATATCAGTTTTTGAGTGATTAATCACGATTAATCATATACCAAAGGTGTGATTAATATTATTTTAAAAATGATTTGCCTTACAGCAGTAATTTGTACTTATTTCTATTGTCAACTAAAAACAATAAAGCATAGTATTAATACATTTGTCAAAAAACAGTCTTCCCGGACATGTTAAATATCAGTTTTTGAGTGATTAATCATGATTAATCAAATACAAAAGGTGTGATTAATCTTATCTGGACATTATTTGTCTTGCAGCAGTAATTTTTTACTTATTTCTATTGTCAACTAAAAACAATAAAGCATAGTATTAATACATTTGTCCAAAAACAGCCTTCTCGGGCATGTTAAATATCAGCTTTTGAGTGATTAATCATGATTAATCAAATACCAAAGGTGTGATTAATATTCATTTAAAATTATTTGTCTTGCAGTATTCATTTTTACTTATTTCTATTGTAAACTAAAAACAATAAAGCATAATATCAATACACTTGTCCAAAAACAGTCTTCTCAGACATGTTAAATATCAGCTTTTGATAGATTAATCATGATTAATCAAATACCAAAGGTGTGATTAATCTTATTTGAAAAATGATTTGCCTTACAGCAGTAATTTGTACTTATTTCTTTTGTAAACTAAAAACAATAAAGCATAGTATTAATACATTTGTCCAAAAACTGTCTTCTCGGACATGTTAAATATCAGCTTTTGAGTGATTAATCATGATTAATCATATACCAAAGGTGTGATTAATATTATTTTAAAATTATTTGTCTAGCAGCAGTCATTTGTACTTATTTCTATTGTCAACAAAAAACAATAAAGCATAATATCAATACATTTGTCCAAAAACAGTCTTCTCAGACATGTTAAATATCAGCTTTTGAGTGATTAATCATGATTAATCAAATACCAAAGGTGTGATTAATCTTATTTTAAAATGATTTGTCTGGCAGCAGTCATTTTTACTTATTTCTATTGTAAACTAAAAACAATAAAGCATAATATCAATACACTTTGTCCAAAAACAGCCTTCTCGGGCATATCAAGTATCAGCTTTTGAGTGATTAATCATGATTAATCATATACCAAAGGTGTGATTAATATTATTTTAAAAATGATTTGCCTTACAGCAGTAATTTGTACTTATTTCTTTTGTAAACTAAAAACAATAAAGCATAGTATCAATACATTTGTCCAAAAACAGCCTTCTCGGGCATGTTAAATATCAGCTTTTGAGTGATTAATCATGATTAATCAAATACAAAAGGTGTGATTAATCTTATCTGGACATTATTTGTCTTGCAGCAGTAATTTTTTTACTTATTTCTATTGTCAACTAAAAACAATAAAGCATAGTATTAATACATTTGTCCAAAAACAGCCTTCTCGGGCATGTTAAATATCAGCTATTGAGTGATTAATCACGATTAATCAAATACCAAAGGTGAGATTAATATTAATTTAAAATTATTTGTCTAGCAGCAGTCATTTGTACTTATTTCTATTGTCAACAAAAAACAATAAAGCATAATATCAATACACTTGTCCAAAAACAGTCTTCTCAGACATGTTAAATATCAGCTTTTGATAGATTAATCATGATTAATCAAATACCAAAGGTGTGATTAATCTTATTTGAAAAATGATTTGCCTTACAGCAGTCATTTGTACTTATTTCTTTTGTAAACTAAAAACAATAAAGCATAATATCAATACATTTGTCCAAAAACAGCCTTCTCGGGCATGTTAAATATCAGCTTTTGAGTGATTAATCATGATTAATCATATACCAAAGGTGTGATTAATATTATTTTAAAAATGATTTGCCTTACAGCAGTAATTTGTACTTATTTCTTTTGTAAACTAAAAACAATAAAGCCTAGTATCAATACACTTGTCCAAAAACAGCCTTCTCGGGCATGTTAAATATCAGCTTTTGAGTGATTAATCACGATTAATCATATACCAAAAGTGTGATTAATTTTATTTTTGAATTATTTGCCTGGCAGCAGTGAGTTTTACTTATTTTCTATTGTAAACTAAAAACAATAAAGCGTAATATCAATACACTTGTCCAAAAACAGTCTTCTCAGGCATGTTAAATATCAGCTTTTGATTGATTAATCATGATTAATCAAATACCAAAGGTGTGATTAATCTTATTTGAAAAATGATTTGCCTTACAGCAGTAATTTGTACTTATTTCTTTTGTAAACTGAAAACAATAAAGCATAGTATTAATA
>NC_084549.2:70495000-70532500 GCF_033978685.3 Nerophis lumbriciformis | reverse complement strand
AGAAAAAAAGGCTTGACTGCATTGATTATTGATCTGGGCTGGTCTCCTGAAGCTTCAGTAAAACTTGATAATATTCCTATTCTGTCTTGATGGTCCTTCTTACTCAGCATATATGTCATCGAAAGAACTTGGGATTGACCAGTGACTTTAATTCCCTGGGAGGAAAAGCTGGTCAGACGCAACAATAGTCCGTTGCTTAAACCTGACGCAGTTTTTTGAATGCATTTTTAAAGTGATTTAGAGGTAGAATCGATTGCTAACATTAGCTGCATTGCTAGCCACCGAGAACGAGACGATTTTTCAATGTTCGAATGCAAAAAAAACTTTTTGTCCCTCATAAAAATTGTGACCGATAGGGAAAATTCCAAAATAAAAAGTGCAGTTCCCCTTTAAATAAACGTGATTTCATAACTTTCTGACAGCACCAATCAAAACAGAGCATTAATATTTTTGATGAGGCTCTATTGTTGTGTTTTGTGAAGGCACTCCTAATGTTTTGGACCGGTAGGTGTATGTTAATTTCCAAAAATTCAAATATGCATTTCATACACACCTGCATAAAACCTGTCTCGTGCAGAAAAAAAAAGGCTTGACTGTATTGATTATTGGTCTGGGCTGGTCTCCTGAAGCTTCAGTAAAACTTGATAATATTCCTATTCTGTCTTGATGGTCCTTCTTACTCAGCATATATGTCATCGAAAGAACTTGGGATTGACCAGTGACTTTAATTCCCTGGGAGGAAAAGCTGGTCAGACGCAACAATAGTCCGTTGCTTAAACCTGACACAGTTTTTTGAATGCATTTTTAAAGTGATCTAGAGGTAGAATCGATTGCTAACATTAGCTGCATGGCTAGCCACCGAGAACGAGACGATTTTTCAATGTTCGAATGCAAAAAAAACTTTTTGTCCCTCATAAAAATTGTGACCGATAGGGAAAATTCCAAAATAAAAAGTGCAGTTCCCCTTTAAATAAACGTGACTTCATAACTCCCCGTCAGCACCAATCAAAACAAAGCATTAATATTTTTGATGAGGCTCTATTATTGTGTTTTGTGAAGGCGCTCCCAATGTTTTGGACCGGTAGGTGTATGTTAATTTCCAAAAATTCAAATATGCATTTCATACACACCTGCATGAAACCTGTCTCGTGCAGAAAAAAAGGCTTGACTGCATTGATTATTGATCTAAGCTGGTCTCCTGAAGCTTCAGTAAAACTTGATAATATTCCTATTCTGTCTTGATGGTCCTTCTTACTCAGCATATATGTCATCGAAAGAACTTGGGATTGACCAGTGACTTTAATTCCCTGGGAGGAAAAGCTGGTCAGACGCAACAATAGTCCGTTGCTTAAACCTGACACAGTTTTTTGAATGCATTTTTAAAGTGATCTAGAGGTAGAATCGATTGCTAACATTAGCTGCATTGCTAGCCACAGAGAACGAGACGATTTTTCAATGTTTGAATGCAAAAAAAACTTTTTGTCTCTCATAAAAATTGTGACCGATAGGGAAAATTCCAAAATAAAAAGTGCAGTTCCCCTTTAAATAAACATGACTTCATAACTCCCTGTCAGCACCAATAAAAACAGAGCATTAATTTTTTTGATGAGGCTCTATTGTTGTGTTTTGTGAAGGCGCTCCCAATGTTTTGGACCGGTAGGTGTATGTTCATTTCCAAAAATTCAAATATGCATTTAATACACACCTGCATGAAACCTGTCTGGTGCAGAAAAAAAAGGCTTGACTGTATTGATTATTGGTCTGGGCTGGTCTCCTGAAGCTTCAGTAAAACTTGATAATATTCCTATTCTGTCTTGATGGTCCTTCTTACTCAGCATATATGTCATCGAAAGAACTTGGGATTGACCAGTGAATTTAATTCCCTGGGAAGAAAAGCTGGTCAGACGCAACAATAGTCCGTTGCTTAAACCTGACGCAGTTTTTTGAATGCATTTTTAAAGTGATTTAGAGGTAGAATCGATTGCTAACATTAGCTGCATTGCTAGCCACAGAGAACGAGACGATTTTTCAATGTTCGAATGCAAAAAAACCTTTTTGTCCCTCATAAAAATTGTGACCGGCTCTATTATTGTGTTTTGTGAAGGCGCTCCCAATGTTTTGGACCGGTAGGTGTATGTTAATTTCCAAAAATTCAAATATGCATTTCATACACACCTGCATGAAACCTGTCTGGTGCAGAAAAAAAGGCTCGACTGCATTGTTTATTTGCTTGACTAACACACATTTATACAAAAAAAAAGCCATTGTCACTTTCAACAATGTACACTCAAGTCCTCTTTCCCTTCCAGAGGGTCTAACCTTTCGTCTCGGACTGAATACACAATGCCCCTGCGGACCCCTGGACTGCTCACTCTTTAGTGCATGTCAAAAAGACACCAGTCTGGACTATTTCCTCTGGGAGGCGGGTAAGCAAGCGCCACGCTCTGTCAGTTAGCGTAAAATGTTCCAGACTGAAGATGGATGGAGACGACGTGTCACTACGGCTCAAGCGGGCGTTCACCGCTGCCATGGTCACATGTCCTGGTCACGTCAAGCCAAGCGACCGCATCGCTCCGACCTGTCCTTCCTTTTGAGTTAGCATACACCAACACGCGACAGAGCTGGTGGCCTTCGCTAACTCAGGGCGACGGTATCAATGGAAGAGAACCAAATACTGCACAGGTGTCAAACTCAAGTCCCGGTGGCCCCGATATGGCCCGCCACATCATTTTACATGCCTGGAAATAATGTGCCTTGATAGAGTCTCGTTTCGTACAAAACCCAAAAATCTGGGTGTTGTTGATAAATGGCTTTGGCTTTGCATAACTTGCACTTACAGATGTAGCGACCAACTGTAGTTACTGATAGTGGTTTTCTGAAGCGTTCCTGAGCCCATGTGGTGATATCCTTTACACACAGATGTCGCTTTTTGATGCAAAGACAGATCGAAGGTCCGTAATATCATCGCTTGCGTGCAGTGACTTGATCTTTTGATGATATTACGGAGCGTAGATGGTAAAATCCCTAAATTCCTTGCAATAGCTGGTTGAGAAATTTGCTCAGGCATTTGTTGACAAAGTGGTGACCCTCGCCCCGTCCTTGTTTGGGAATGACTGAGCATTTCATGGAAGCTGCTTTCATACCTCAATCATGGCACCCACCTGTTCCCAATTAGCCCGTTCACCCGTGGGATGTTCCAAAATAAGTGTTTGATGAGCATTCCTCAACTTTCCCAGTCTTTTTTGCCACTTGTGCCAGCTTTTTTGAAACATCTTGCAGGCATCAAATTCCAAATGAGCTAATATTTGCAAAAAATAACAAAGTTTTCCAGTGTGAACATGAAATATCTTGTCTTTGCAGTCTATTCAATTGAATATAAGTTGAAAAGGATTGGCAAATCATTGGATTCTCTTTTTATTTACCATTTACACAACGTGACAACTTCACTGCTTTTGGGTTTTATACTTAATACTTAACGTATTATTTCCATTTTTAAGAAATAAATACCGTATTTTCCGCACTATAAGGCGCACCTAAAAACCACAAATTTTCTCAAAAGCTGACAGTGCGCCTTATAACCCGGTGCGCTTTATATATGGATTAATATTAAGATTCATTTTCATAAAGTTTCGGTCTCGTAACTACGGTAAACAGCCGCCATCTTTTTTCCCGGTAGAACAGGAAGCGCTTCTTCTTCTACGCAAGCAACCGCCAAGGTAAGCACCCACCCCCATAGAACAGGAAGCGCTTCTTCTTCTACTGTAAGCAACCACCCGCCCGCGTAGAAGGAGAAAAAGCGCGCGGATATTACCGTACTTCATTTCCTTTGTGTGTTTACATCTGTAAAGACCACAAAATGGCTCCTACTAAACGACAGGGATCCGGTTCATGAAAAGACGCAATCTCTCCATCCGCACACGGATTACTATTTCACAGCAACTGATATTCCTGTGAACCGCACTGTGGATACAACGGGAGCACGTACGGTGAATATTCGCACCACAGGGAATGAGAAGTCATCCTTCACTGTGGTTCTAGCTTGCCATGCTAATGGCCAGAAACTTCCACCCATGGTGATATTCAAAAGGAAGACCTTGCCAAAAGAGACCTTTCCAGCCGGCGTCATCATAAAAGCTAACTCGAAGGGATGGATGAAGAAAAGATGAGCGAGTGGTTAAGGTAAGTTTAAGTTTACGCAAAGAGGCCGGGTGGCTTTTTTCACGCAGCTTCGTCCATGTTGATATACGATTCCATGCACGCCCACATCACGCTGGTTTTAATATATTATTAAAGTTTGACTGACCTATTTGACTGTTTTTTTGACATTCCTTTAGCGCAGTTAGATGCGGCTTATAACACGGGGCGGCTTATAGGTGGACAAAGTTTTGAAATATGCCGTTCATTGAAGGCGCGGCTTATAACCCAGGGCGCCTTATGGTGCGGAAAATACGGTATATATAATGCATGAAATTGCATTGACAATATATTTCACGGTAAAATGTATGGTGTTTCTTTACAGCATATTACTATAAATTGTTAAACATCAGCTGTTGAATGATTAATGATGATTAATCAAATACCAAAGGTGTGATTAATCTTATTTTAAAATGATTTGTCCGGCAGTAGTAATTTGTACTTATTTCTATTGTCAACTAAAAACAATAAAGCATAATATCAATACACTTGTCCAAAAACAGCCTTCTCCTGCATGTTAAATATCAGCTTTTGAGTGATTAATCATGATTAATCAAATACCAAAGGTGTGATTAATCGTATTTTAAAATGTTTTGTCTGGCAGCTGTAATTATGACTTATTTCTATTATAAACTAAAAACAATAAAGCATAATATCAACACACTTGTCCAAAAACAGCCTTCTCCTGCATGTTAAATATCAGCTTTTGAGTGATTAATCATGATTAATCATGTACCAAAGGTGTGATTAATCTTATTTTGAAATTATTTGTCTTGCAGTAGTAATTATGACTTATTTCTATTATAAACTAAAAACAATAAAGCATAATATCAATACATTTGCCCCAAAACAGCCTTCTCGTGCATGTTAAATATCAGCTTTTGAGTGATTAATCATGATTAATCAAATACCAAAGGTGTGATTAATCTTACTTTAAAATGGTTTGTCCACCTTTTGCAGCTATTACAGCTTCAACTCTTCTGGGAAGGCTGTCCACAAGGTTGTGGAGTGTGTTTAAAGGAATTTTCCACCATTCTTCTATAAGCACATTGGTGAGGTCACACACTGATGTTGGTGGAGAAGGCCTGGCTCTCAGTCTCCGTTCTAATTCATCCCAAAGGTGTTTTATCGGGTTCAGGTCAGGACTCTGTGCAGGCCAGTCAAGTTCATCCACACCAGACTCTGTCATCCATGTCTTTATGGACCTTGCTTTGTGCACTGGTGCACAGTCATGTTGGAAGAGGAAGGGGCCCGCTCCAAACTGTTCCCACAAGGTTGGGAGCATGGAATTGTCCAAAAAATGTTTTGGTATCCTGGAGCATTCAAAGTTCCTTTCACTGGAACTAAGGGGCCCAAGCCCAACTCCTGAAAAACAACCCCACACCATAATTCCTCCTCCACCAAATTTCACACTCGACACAATGCAGTCCAAAATGTAGCGTTGATAAATAAATGGTAAATGGGTTGTACTTGTTTAGCGCTTTTCTACCTTCAAGATACTCAAAGCGCTTTGACACTATTTCCACATTCACACACACACATTCACACACTGAGGCCCTAACCACCACCCATCAGGAGCAAGGGTGAAGTGTCTTGCTCAAGCACCCAACGGACGTGACGAGGTCGGTAGAAGGTGGGGATCGAACCAGGAACCCTCAGGTTGCTGGCACGGCCACTCTCCCAACCCCGCCACAAAGTCCCCACAACAACAAAACAACATATACACCGTGGTGGCCTCTGCGGTTTTCCACGCCATCGTCTGCTGGACTGGAGCAGACCCAACAAAGCAACCAAGGGAGCCATTTATACCTGACTCCGGCTTCCTCCCACCTCCAAAGATATGCACCTGGGTATAGGTTGATTGGCAACACTAAATTGGCCCTAGTGTGTGAATGTTGTCTGTCTATCTGTGTTGGCCCTGTGATGAGGTGGCGACTTGTCCAGGGTCTACCCTGCCTCCCGCCCGAATGCAGCTGAGATAGGCTCCAGCCCCCCGCGACCTTGAAAGGGACAAGCCGTAGAAAATGGATGGAGGGATATACATTGTGCCATCCTCTGCTGGGGTGGGGGGGGAGCATGGCCAGAGACAGGAGCAGGAGCAGACCCAACAAAGCAACCAAGACAGCCGACTGCCATTTATACCTGACTCCGGCTTCCTTCCACCTCCAAAGACATGCACCTGGGGATAGGTTGATTGGCAACACTAAATTGGCCTTAATGAGTGTGAAAGTTGTCTGTTTATCTGTGTTGGCCCTGCGATGAGGTGGCGACTTGTCCAGGGTGTACCCCGCCTTCCGCCCGAATGCAGCTGAGATAGGCTTCAGCCCCCCGTCCAAATAAATGCACCTGGGGATAGGTTGATTGGCAACACTAAATTGGCCTTAATGAGTGTGAAAGTTGTCTGTCTATCTGTGTTGGCCCTGCGATGAGGTGGCGACTTGTCCAGGGTGTACCCCGCCTTCCGCCCGATTGTAGCTGAGATAGGCTTCAGCCCCCTGTCCAAAGACATGCACCTGGGTATAAGTTGATTGGCAACACTAAATTGGCCTTAATGAGTGTGAATGTTGTCTGTCTATCTGTGTTGGCCCTGTGATGAGGTGGCGACTTGTCCAGGGTGTACCCCGCCTTCCGCTTGAATGCAGCTGAGATAGGCTCCAGCCACCCCTCCAAAGACATGCACCTGGGGATAAGTTGATTGGCAACACTAAATTGGCCTTAATGAGTGTGAATGTTGTCTGTCTATCTGTGTTGGCCCTGTGATGAGGTGGCGACTTATCCAGGGTGTACCCCGCCTTCCGCTTGAATGCAGCTGAGATAGGCTCCATCCCCCCACGACCTCGACAGGGACAAGCGGTAGAAAATGGATGGATGGATATACACTGTGGTGGCCTCTGCGTGTGTTCCATGCCATCATATGCTGGGGTGGGGGGGGGGAGCATGGCCAGAGACAGGAGCAGGAGCAGACCCAACAAAGCAACCAAGAGAGCCGACTGCCATTTATACCTGACTCCGGACATGCACATGGGTATAGGTTGATTGGCAACACTAAATTGGCCCTAGTGTGTGAATGTTGTCTGTCTATCTGTGTTGGCCCTGTGATGAGGTGGCGACTTGTCCAGGGTGTACCCCGCCTTCCGCCCGATTGTAGCTGAGATAGGCTTCAGCCCCCCGTCCAAATAAATGCACCTGGGGATAGGTTGATTGGCAACACTAAATTGGCCTTAATGAGTGTGAATGTTGTCTGTCTATCTGTGTTGGCCCTGCGATGAGGTGGCGACTTGTCCAGGGTGTACGCCACCTTCCGCTTGAATGCAGCTGAGATAGGCTCCATCCCCCCACGACCCCGACAGGGACAAGCGGTAGAAAATGGATGGATGGATATACACTGTGGTGGCCTCTGCGGTGTGTTCCATGCCATCATATGCTGGGGTGGGGGGGGGGAGCATGGCCAGAGACAGGAGCAGGAGCAGACCCAACGAAGCAACCAAGAGAGCCGACTGCCATTTATACCTGACTCCGGTTTCCTCCCACCTCCAAAGACATGCACCTGGGGATAAGTTGATTGACAACACTAAATTGGCCTTAACGAGTGTGAATGTTGTCTGTCTGTGTTGGCCCTGTGATGAGGTGGCGACTTGTCCAGGGTGTACCCCGCCTTCCGCCCGAATGCAGCTGAGATAGGCTTCAGCCCCCCGTCCAAAGACATGCACCTGGGGATAGGTTGATTGGCAACACTAAATTGGCCTTAATGAGTGTGAATGTTGTCTGTCTATCTGTGTTGGCCCTGCGATGAGGTGGCGACTTGTCCAGGGTCTACCCCGCCTTCCGCCCGAATGCAGCTGAGATAGGCTCCAGCCACCCCTCCAAAGACATGCACCTGGGGATAGGTTGATTGGCAACACTAAATTGGCCTTAATGAGTGTGAATGTTGTCTGTCTATCTGTGTTGGCCCTGTGATGAGGTGGCGACTTGTCCAGGGTGTACCCCGCCTTCCGCCCGAATGCAGCTGAGATAGGCTCCAGCACCCCCCGCGACCTTGAAAGGGACAAGCCGTAGAAAATGGATGGAGGGATATACATTGTGCCATCCTCTGCTGGGGTGGGGGGGGAGCATGGCCAAAGACAGGAGCAGGAGCAGACCCAACAAAGCAACCAAGAGAGCCGACTGCCATTTATACCTGACTGCGGCTTCCTCCCACCTCCAAAGACATGCACATGGGTATAGGTTGATTGGCAACACTAAATTGGCCTTAATGAGTGTGAATGTTGTCTGTCTGTGTTGGCCCTGTGATGAGGTGGCGACTTGTCCAGGGTGTACCCCGCTTTCCGCCCGATTGTAGCTGAGATAGGCTCCAGCACCCCCCGCGACACCGAAGGGAATAAGCGGTAGAAAATGGATGGATGGATGGAGTGTGAATGTTGTCTGTCTGTCTGTGTTGGCCCTGTAATGAGGTGGCGACTTGTCCAGGGTGTACGCCGCCTTCCGCCCGAATGCAACTGAGATAACACCCCCGCGATCCCGACAGGGACGAGCGGTAGAAAATGGATGGATGGATATACACTGTGGTGGCCTCTGCTGATTCCACGCAATCGTCTGCTGGGGTGGAAGGGGGGGAGCATGGCCAGAGACAGGAGCAGGAGCAGACCCAACAAAGCAACCAAGAGAGCCGACTGCCATTTATACCTGACTCCGGACATGCACATGGGTATAGGCTGATTGGCAACACTAAATTGGCCCTAGTGTGTGAATGTTGTCTGTCTATCTGTGTTGGCCCTGTGATGAGGTGGCGACTTGTCCAGGGTGTACCCCGCCTTCCGCCCGATTGTAGCTGAGATAGGCTTCAGCCCCCCGTCCAAATAAATGCACCTGGGGATAGGTTGATTGGCAACACTAAATTGGCCTTAATGAGTGTGAATGTTGTCTGTCTGTCTGTGTTGGCCCTGCGATGAGGTGGCGACTTGTCCAGGGTGTACGCCACCTTCCGCTTGAATGCAGCTGAGATAGGCTCCATCCCCCCACGACCCCGACAGGGACAAGCGGTAGAAAATGGATGGATGGATATACACTGTGGTGGCCTCTGCGTGTGTTCCATGCCATCATATGCTGGGGTGGGGTGGGGAGCATGGCCAGAGACAGGAGCAGGAGCAGACCCAACAAAGCAACCAAGAGAGCCGACTGCCATTTATACCTGACTCCGGACATGCACATGGGTATAGGTTGATTGGCAACACTAAATTGGCCCTAGTGTGTGAATGTTGTCTGTCTATCTGTGTTGGCCCTGTGATGAGGTGGCGACTTGTCCAGGGTGTACCCCGCCTTCCGCCCGATTGTAGCTGAGATAGGCTTCAGCCCCCCGTCCAAATAAATGCACCTGGGGATAGGTTGATTGGCAACACTAAATTGGCCTTAATGAGTGTGAATGTTGTCTGTCTATCTGTGTTGGCCCTGCGATGAGGTGGCGACTTGTCCAGGGTGTACGCCACCTTCCGCTTGAATGCAGCTGAGATAGGCTCCATCCCCCCACGACCCCGACAGGGACAAGCGGTAGAAAATGGATGGATGGATATACACTGTGGTGGCCTCTGCGTGTGTTCCATGCCATCATATGCTGGGGTGGGGGGGGGAGCATGGCCAGAGACAGGAGCAGGAGCAGACCCAACGAAGCAACCAAGAGAGCCGACTGCCATTTATACCTGACTCCGGACATGCACATGGGTATAGGTTGATTGGCAACACTAAATTGGCCCTAGTGTGTGAATGTTGTCTGTCTATCTGTGTTGGCCCTGTAATGAGGTGGCGACTTGTCCAGGGTGTACCCCGCCTTCCGCCCGATTGTAGCTGAGATAGGCTTCAGCCCCCCGTCCAAATAAATGCACCTGGGGATAGGTTGATTGGCAACACTAAATTGGCCTTAATGAGTGTGAATGTTGTCTGTCTGTCTGTGTTGGCCCTGCGATGAGGTGGCGACTTGTCCAGGATGTACCCCGCCTTCCGCCCAAATGCAGCTGAGATAGGCTCCAGCCACCCCTCGATCCTGACAGGGACGAGCGGTAGAAAATGGATGGATGGATATACACTGTGGTGGCCTCTGCGGTGTTCCACGCCATCATCTGCTGGGGTGGGGAGGAGCAGACCCAACAAAGCAACCCGCGATCTCGACAGGGACAAGCGGTAGAAAATGGATGGATGGATATACACTGTGGTGGCCTCTGCTGATTCCACGCAATCGTCTGCTGGGGTTGAAGGGGGGGGGCAAGGCCAGAGACAGGAGCAGGAGCAGACCCAACAAAGCAACCAAGACAGCCGACTGCCATTTATACCTGATTCCGGTTTCCTCCCACCTCCAAAGACATGCACCTGGGGATAAGTTGATTGACAACACTAAATTGGCCTTAATGAGTGTGAATGTTGTCTGTCTGTGTTGGCCCTGTGATGAGGTGGCGACTTGTCCAGGGTGTACCCCGCCTTCCGCCCGAATGCAGCTGAGATAGGCTCCAGCCCCACCTCCAAAGACATGCACCTGGGGATAGGTTGATTGGCAACACTAAATTGGCCTTAATGAGTGTGAATGTTGTCTGTCTGTCTGTGTTGGCCCTGTGATGAGGTGGCGACTTGTCCAGGGTCTACCCCGCCTTCCGCCCGAATGCAGCTGAGATAGGCTCCAGCCACCCCTCGATCCTGACAGGGATGAGCGGTAGAAAATGGATGGATGGATATACACTGTGGTGGCCTCTGCGGTGTGTTCCATGCCATCATATGCTGGGGTGGGGGGGGAGCATGGCCAGAGACAGGAGCAGGAGCAGACCCAACAAAGCAACCAAGAGAGTCGACTGCCATTTATACCTGACTCCGGTTTCCTCCCACCTCCAAAGACATGCACCTGGGGATAGGTTGATTGGCAACACTAAATTGGCCTTAATGAGTGTGAACGTTGTCTGTCTATCTGTGTTGGCCCTGCGATGAGGTGGCGACTTGTCCAGGGTGTACCCCGCCTTCTGCCCGAATGCAGCTGAGATAGGCTCCAGCCACCCCTCCAAAGACATGCACCTGGGGATAAGTTGATTGGCAACACTAAATTGGCCTTAATGAGTGTGAATGTTGTCTGTCTGTCTGTGTTGGCCCTGCGATGAGGTGGCGACTTGTCCAGGGTGTACGCCACCTTCCGCCCAAATGCAGCTGATATAGGCTGCAGCACCCCCCGCGATCCTGACAGGGACGAGCGGTAGAAAATGGATGGATGGATATACACTGTGGTGGCCTCTGCGGTGTGTTCCACGCCATCATATGCTGGGGTGGGGGGGGAGCATGGCCAGAGACAGGAGCAGGAGCAGACCCAACAAAGCAACCAAGAGAGCCGACTGCCATTTATACCTGACTCCGGACATGCACATGGGTATAGGTTGATTGGCAACACTAAATTGGCCCTAGTGTGTGAATGTTGTCTGTCTATCTGTGTTGGCCCTGTGATGAGGTGGCGACTTGTCCAGGGTGTACCCCGCCTTCCGCCCGATTGTAGCTGAGATAGGCTTCAGCCCCCCGTCCAAATAAATGCACCTGGGGATAGGTTTATTGGCAACACTAAATTGGCCTTAATGAGTGTGAACGTTGTCTGTCTATCTGTGTTGGCCCTGCGATGAGGTGGCGACTTGTCCAGGGTGTACCCCGCCTTCCGCCCGAATGCAGCTGAGATAGGCTGCAGCACCCCCGCGACCTTGAAAGGGACAAGCCGTAGAAAATGGATGGAGGGATATACATTGTGCCATCCTCTGCTGGGGTGGGGGGGGGGAGCATGGCCAGAGACCGGAGCAGGAGCAGACCCAACAAAGCAACCAAGACAGCCGACTGCCATTTATACCTGTCTCCGGTTTCCTCCCACCTCCAAAGACATGCACATGGGTATAGGTTGATTGGCAACACTAAATTGGCCTTAATGAGTGTGAATGTTGTCTGTCTGTGTTGGCCCTGTGATGAGGTGGCGACTTGTCCAGGGTCTACCCTGCCTTCCGCCCGAATGCAGCTGAGATAGGCTCCAGCCCCCCGCGACCTTGAAAGGGACAAGCCGTAGAAAATGGATGGAGGGATATACATTGTGCCATCCTCTGCTGGGGTGGGGGGGGAGCATGGCCAGAGACAGGAGCAGGAGCAGACCCAACAAAGCAACCAAGACAGCCGACTGCCATTTATACCTGACTCTGGCTTCCTCCCACCTCCAAAGACATGCACATGGGTATAGGCTGATTGGCAACACTAAATTGGCCTTAATGAGTGTGAATGTTGTCTGTCTATCTGTGTTGGCCCTGCGATGAGGTGGCGACTTGTCCAGGGTGTACCCCGCCTTCCGCCAGATTGTAGCTGAGATAGGCTTCAGCCCCACCTCCAAAGACATGCACCTTGGGCAGGGGTCGGCAACCTTTACCAGTCAAAGAGCCATTTTGACCAGTTTCACAAATTATAGAAAACAATGAGAGCCGCAAAAATTTTTGAAATTTTAAATGAAATAGCACTGTATATCAATTTTTTTTTTGCTTTGTGCTATGTATAAACCAGGGGTCTCAGACACGCTGCCCACACCTTTATATAGAATTTTTAAGCTGGTGCAGCACGCGGGTTTTGAATGAATAGCGCTTGTCAGCATCATGCGTGCCGTGATGGTACAGCATATAACACCCACTACAACCAGCGTGCCTGATCAGCCACATGTTGTATGGTGCTTCCGCTTGCTCACGCAGGTGACAGCAAGGCATACTTGTTCAACAACCATACAGGTTACACTGACGGTGGCGGTATAAAAAAAACTTTAACACTCGTACTAATAATGCGCCACACTGTGAACCCACACCAAACAAGAATGACAAACACATTTCGGGAGAACATCTGCACCGTAACACAACATAAACACAACAGGACAAATACCCAGAATCCCATGCAGCCCTAACTCTTCCGGGATACATTATACACCCCCGCTACCAAACCCCGCCCACCTTAACCGACGCACAGAGGGGGGGTTGATGTGTGAGGGAGCAGGCTTGGGGTGGGGGCGGGGTTTGGTGGTAGCAGGGGTGTATAATGTAGCCCGGAAGAGTCAGGGCTGCATGGGATTCTGGGTATTTGTCCTGTTGTGTTATGTTGTGTTAAGGTGCAGATGTTCTCCCGAAATGTGTTTGTCATTCTTGTTTGGTGTGGGTTCACAGTGTGGCGCATTATTAGTAAGAGTGTTAAAGTTGTTTTATATGATCACCGTCAGTGTAACCTGTGTGGCTGTTGACCAAGTATGCCTTGCTGTCTCTTACGAGTGCAAGCAGAAGATGTATATTGTATAACAAGTGTTGGGTTGGCATGCTGTTAATACAGATTGTAGAGGGCGCCAAATATTGTACCATCATGGCACGCCCTTATTATAGCTTTAAGGGTGAAAATCGGTGAATATTAATCCCGGGAGTTTTCTGCGAGAGGCACTGAAATCCGGAAGTCTCACGGGACAATTGGGGGGTTCAGCAAGTAAGCTGCTGAGCCGCATCAGAGTGATCAAAGAGCCGCATGCGGCTACGGAGCCGCGGGTTGCCGACCCCTGACCTGGGGATTGGTTGATTGGCAACACTAAATTGGCCTTAATGAGTGTGAATGTTGTCTGTCTATCTGTGTTGGCTCTGCGATGAGGTGGCCACTTGTCCAGGGTGTACACCGCCTTCCGCCCGAATGCAGCTGAGATAGGCTGCAGCAGCCCCCGCGATCCTGACAGGGACGAGCGGTAGAAAATGGATGGATGGATATACACTGTGGTGGCCTCTGCTGGGGTGGGGGGGAGCATGGCCAGAGACAGGAGCAGGAGCAGACCCAACAAAGCAACCGAGAGATAAAAACTCTATGACCTAAAAACAGCAGCACTTTTAGATATATAGGGAAAGTAAATAAAAAATGACTTGTATCTTTAATTATGATGATGATGACGTGTGGTTATGTCTTGCTGCTGAAACGTGACTGCAATCTCACAAGGCAGCAGCTTGTAAATAAAACACAGCAAGCGTACCCAAAAAAAAAAATAAAAAAAAATGGAAAGACACGGTCGGTCTGCGGAGAGAAGACCTCGAACCACGGAAAATCTTGAGAGTCCCGACCTTCGTGTTTGACCCCGGGCCGATATGTTTCCACAGGCAATTCCACAACTCTCCCACCAACGTTTAAACGCTTCCTGTTTGGCAGGAAGTTCCACACGGCCTCCGTGGGAGCAGCCGAGGCCGCTCCAGCGTGCCAAACGGCCCCGGCGAGTTAATTTATATCGCGTCGGTGAGGACACACGTGCGCACGCTCAGGTGCGGACTATACACACACGCACACACACACACACACACACACACACACACACACACACACACACGGCCGTAAAGACAAGTCGGTGTCTGTGGAGATGACGAGTTATTCTTCTCTCACTCTCACTATTTCCCACTGTTGTTATTGGAATGTGTGTGTGTGTGTGTGTGCGTGTGTGTGTGTGTGTGTGTGTGTGTGTGTGTGTCGGTGCGGACTGTGAAACTGATGAATGACCAAGCGTGGCAGATTCATAGTCCGGATCCTGGTGCAGCTGGAGAGGAAACTAATGGCAAGCTGGGACTGAGGAGGTCTCAGAGCTAATACCTGTCTCTTCCATCAGGAGACCGAGGGGCAGTTTTTTTTTTTTTAACACACATATATACACACACACACACACACACACACTCTCACACACACACTCATACTTTTAACACCTTCCAAGTGGTATGTACACACAAATATACACGCACAAGCACTCAAACCTGCTTGCTGGGGGAGATGGGTACAAACCGCACATTTTCCACGGGTGCAATTAAAGCCCCCCCTCCCCCCTTCCTTGTATAAATGGATCCATCCATCTATTTTCTACCGCTTGTCCCAGGTGCATGTCTTTGGAGGTGGGAGGAAGCCGGAGTCAGGTATAAAATGGCAGTCGGCTGTCTCGGTTGCTTTGTTGGGTCTGCTCCTGCTCCTGTCTCTGGCCATGTTCAACAAATGATGGCGTGGAACACCACAGTGTATATCCATCCATCCATTTTCTACGGCTTGTCCCTTTCAAGGTCGCGGGGGGGCTGGAGCCTATCTCAGCTGCATTCGGGCGGAAGGCGGGGTAGACCCTGGACAAGTCGCCACCTCATTACAGGGCCAACACAGATAGACAGACAACATTCACACTCATTAAGGCCAATTTAGTGTTGCCAATCAACCTATCCCCATGTGCATGTTTTTGGAGGTGGGAGGAAAACGGAGTCAGAGGTATAAATGGCAGAGTTGCTTTGTTGGGTCTGCTCCCTCCCACCCCAGCAGACGATGGCATGGAACACTGCAGAGGCCACCACAATGTATATCCATCCATCCATGTTCTACCGCTTGTCCCTTTCAAGGACGCGGGGGGCTGGAGCCTATCCCAGCTGCATTCGGGCGGAAGGCGGGGTAGACCCTGGACAAGTGGCCACCTCATCACAGGGCCAACACAGACAACATTCACACTCATTAAGGCCAATTTAGTGTTGCCAATCAACCTATCCCCATGTGCATGTCTTTGGAGGTGAGAGGAAGCCGGAGTCAGGTATAAATGGTAGTTGGCTGTCTTGGTTGCTTTGTTGGGTCTGCTCCTGCTCCTGTCTCTGGCCATGTTCCCCCCACCCCAACAAATGATGGCGTGGAACACCACAGTGTATATCCATCCATCCATTTTCTACGGCTTGTCCCTGTCGGGGTCGCGGGGGGCTGGAGCCTATCTCAGCTGCATTCAAGCGGAAGGCGGGGTACACCCTGGACAAGTCACCACCTCATCACAGGGCCAACACAGATAGACAGACAACATTCACACTCATTAAGGCCAATTTAGTGTTGCCAATCAACCTATCCCCATGTGCATGTTTTTGGAGGTGGGAGGAAAAATGGAGTCAGAGGTATAAATGGCAGAGTTGCTTTGTTGGGTCTGCTCCCTCCCACCCCAGCAGACGATGGCATGGAACACTGCAGAGGCCACCACAATGTATATCCATCCATCCATGTTCTACCGCTTGTCCCTTTCAAGGACGTGGGGGGTCGCTGGAGCCTATCTCAGCTGCATTCGGGCGGAAGGCGGGGTAGACCCTGGACAAGTCGCCACCTCATCGCAGGGCCAACACAGATAGACAGACAACATTCACACTCACTCGGGCCAATTTAGTGTTGCCAATCAACTTATCCCCAGGTGCATGTTTTTGGAGGTGGGAGGACCGTGTACCTCGGGAAGTCCTGTGGGGAGTGCTCAGAGAGTATGGGGTATCGGACTGTCTGATTGTGGCGGTCCGCTCCCTGTATGATCAGTGTCAGAGCTTGGTCCGCATTGCCGGCAGTAAGTCGGACACGTTTCCAGTGAGGGTTGGACTCCGCCAAGGCTGCCCTTTGTCACCCATTCTGTTCATAACTTTTATGGACAGAATTTCTAGGCGCAGTCAAGGCGTTGAGGGGATCTGGTTTGGTGGCTGCAGGATTAGATCTCTGCTTTTTGCAGATGATGTGGTCCTGATGGCTTCATCTGGCCAGGATCTTCAGCTCTCACTGGATCGGTTCGCAGCCGAGTGTGAAGCGACTGGGGTGAGAATCAGCACCACCAAGTCCGAGTCCATGGTTCTCGCCCAGAAAAGGGTGGGGTGCCATCTCCGGGTTGGGGAGGAGATCTTGCCCCAAGTGGAGGAGTTCAAGTACCTCGGAGTCTTGTTCACGAGTGAGGGAAGAGTGGATGGTGAGATCGACAGGCGGATCGGTGCGGCGTCTTCAGTAATGTGGACGCTGTATCGATCCGTTGTGGTGAAGAAGGAGCTGAGCCGGAAGGCAAAGCTCTCAATTTACCGGTCGATCTACGTTCCCATCCTCACCTATGGTCATGAGCTTTGGGTTATGACCGAAAGGACAAGATCACGGGTACAAGCGGCCGAAATGAGTGTCAGAAAAGCATTGGACCGTGTCCCTCGGGAAGTCCTGTGGGGAGTGCTCAGAGAGTATGGGGTATCGGACTCTCTGATTGTGGCGGTCCGCTCCCTGTATGATCAGTGTCAGAGCTTGGTCCGCATTGCCGGCAGTAAGTCGGACACGTTTCCAGTGAGGGTTGGACTCCGCCAAGGCTGCCCTTTGTCACTGATTCTGTTCAGAACTTTTATGGACAGAATTTCTAGGGGCAGTCAGGGCGTTTGAGGGGATCCGGTTTGGTGGATGCAGGATTAGGTCTCTGCTTTTTGCAGATGATGTGGTCCTGATGGCTTCATCTGGCCAGGATCTTCAGTTCTCACTGGATCGGTTCGCAGCCGAGTGTGAAGCGACTGGGATGAGAATCAGCTACCTCCAAGTCCGAGTCCATGGTTCTCGCCCGGGAGAGGGTGGAGTGCCATCTCCGGGTTGGGGAGGAGATCTTGCCCCAAGTGGAGGAGTTCAAGTACCTCGGAGTCTTGTTCACGAGTGAGGGATGAGTGGATGTTGAGATCGACAGGCGGATCGGTGCGGCGTCTTCAGTAATGCGGACGCTGTATCGATCCGTTGTGGTGAAGAAGGAGCTGAGCCGGAAGGCAAAGCTCTCAATTTACCGGTCAATCTACGTTCCCATTCTCACCTATGGTCATGAGCTTTGGGTTATGACCGAAAGGACAAGATCACGGGTACAAGCGGCCGAAATGAGTGTCAGAAAAGCATTGGACCGTGTCCCTCGGGAAGTCCTGTGGGGTGTGCTCAGAGAGTATGGGGTATCGGACTCTCTGATTGTGGCGGTCCGCTCCCTGTATGATCAGTGTCAGAGCTTGGTCCGCATTGCCGGCAGTAAGTCGGACACGTTTCCAGTGAGGGTTGGACTCCGCCAAGGCTGCCCTTTGTCACTGATTCTGTTCAGAACTTTTATGGACAGAATTTCTAGGCGCAGTCAGGGCGTTTGAGGGGATCCGGTTTGGTGGCTACAGGATTAGGTCTCTGCTTTTTGCAGATGATGTGGTCCTGATGGCTTCATCTGGCCAAGATCTTCAGCTCTCACTGGACCGGTTCGCAGCCGAGTGTGAAGCGACTGGGATGAGAATCAGCTACCTCCAAGTCCGAGTCCATGGTTCTCGCCCGGGAGAGGGTGGAGTGCCATCTCCGGGTTGGGGAGGAGATCTGGCCCCAAGTGGAGGAGTTCAAGTACCTCGGAGTCTTGTTCACGAGTGAGGGAAGAGTGGATGGTGAGATCGACAGGCGGATCGGTGCGGCGTATTCAGTAATGCGGACGCTGTATCGATCCGTTGTGGTGAAGAAGGAGCTGAGCCGGAAGGCAAAGCTCTCAATTTACCGGTCAATCTACGTTCCCATTCTCACCTATGGTCATGAGCTTTGGGTTATGACCGAAAGGACAAGATCACGGGTACAAGCGGCCGAAATGAGTGTCAGAAAAGCATTGGACCGTGTCCCTCGGGAAGTCCTGTGGGGAGTGCTCAGAGAGTATGGGGTATCGGACTCTCTGATTGTGGCGGTCCTCTCCCTGTATGATCAGTGTCAGAGCTTGGTCCGCATTGCCGGCAGTAAGTCGGACCAGTTTCCTAGTGAGGATTGGACTCCGCAAAGGCTGCCCTTTGTCACCCATTCTGTTCTGAACTTTTATGGACAGAATTTCTAGGCTCAGTCAAGGCGTTGAGGGGATCCGGTTTGGTGGCTACAGGATTAGGTCTCTGCTTTTTGCAGATGATGTGGTCCTGATGGCTTCATCTGGCCAGGATCTTCAGCTCTCGCTGGATCGGTTCGCAGCAGAGTGTGAAGCGACTGGGATGAGAATCAGCAAGTCTGAGTCCATGGTTCTCGCCCGGAAAAGGGTGGAGTGCCATCTCCGGGTTGGGGAGGAGACCCTGCCCCAAGTGGAGGAGTTCAAGTACCTCGGAGTCTTGTTCACGAGTGAGGGAAGAGTGGATGGTGAGATCGACAGGCGGCGTCTTCAGTAATGCGGACGCTGTATCGATCCGTTGTGGTGAAGAAGGAGCTGAGCCGGAAGGCAAAGCTCTCAGTTTACCGGTCGATCTACGTTCCCATCCTCACCTATGGTCATGAGCTTTGGGTTATGACCGAAAGGACAAGATCACGGCTGAAAGGAGTTTCCTCCACCGGGTGGCGGGTCTCTCCCTTAGAGATAGGGTGAGAAGCTCTGTCATCCGGGAGGAACTCAAAGTAAAGCCGCTGCTCCTCCACATGGAGAGGAGCCAGATGAGGTGGTTCGGGCATCTGGTCAGGATGCCACCCGAACGCCTCTCTAGGGAGATGTTTCGGGCATGTCCGGCCACGGGGAAGACCCAGGACACGTTGGGAAGACTATGTCTACCGGCTGGCCTGGGAACGCCTCGGCATCCCCCGGGAGGAGCTGGATGAAGTGGCTGGGGAGAGGGAAGTCTGGGCTTCTCTGTTTAGGCTGCTGCCCCCGCGACCCGACCTCGGATAAGCAGAAGAAGATGGACGGATGGATGGACGGTTCTGGAACACGCAGAAACATCAAAACTCGCAGGGCGAATGGAGCGAGCATCAGCTGTTAGAGAGTAAATGTGCGCCGGACCACTCAAGCCCCGCCCCTCCATTTGTACAAGGAAGGTTGTTTTTTTTTCCTCTCCCGCTCATGCAGCTTTAATTGCACCCGTGGAAAGTGTGCGGTTTGTACCCATCTCCCCCAGCAAGCAGGTTTAATATTGAACCCGGGTCCCGATACATATATTAATGTTTGCGGTCGTCCGCCTCCTGATGCTATCCTCATTAGCGCTCTATAGCGCGGCCGTCCACGCCGCAGCCTGTGAAATAGAATCAAGAGCGCGAGTGGAAGTCATTAGTCAGTTTTGAGTGTGCATATGTTCAATTGACCTGCAGTATGTAAATTCTGGCGATGCCGGCCTTGCATATGGGCCAAGTGCCTCACTGGAGGCCCGTCCAGCATGGCGCCTCATTACGGAGCGCCTTCCTCGCTGTTAATTAGGGAGCCTTTGTCCGTCACGTGACTCCTCTTTTCTGACACGCCGAGGTCGCCGAAGGACTTATGGATCCTCGCCGCCGACCGCCGCGTCTGTTTGTCCGCCTCGGCGAGTGGGATTGCGCACGCATTTTTCATTTTTTTCTTCACTTTCTTCGATTGGGCGCTGAAGCCATTCATCAACGTTTAGCGGTCAAAGTCTCGGGAAAGAGCGGGAAGATTCGTAGTGGACTTAAAACAGTTTCTCAATGGAACATTTTAAAATAGAAATTATCTCTCTTTTATTTTTTTAGTATTTTTATGTATTTTATTTTTTAGTATTTTTTGGGGGGTCTGTTTCCTCAGTAGCTGTATTATGATTTCCCTAACAAATACATATTATTTAAAAAACAAGATCTCTCGCCCTCACAAACCACGAGTGACAGTTAGGGTGATGTTTAAAGTAACATTTAGGAAAATCCTAAGAGCAGATATGATCATCTACATCAGGGGTGCTCACACTTTTTCTGCAGGCGAGCTACTTTTCAATTGATCAAGTCGTGGGGATCTACCTCATTCATATATATAATTTATATTTACTTATTTATGAGATATATGTTTTTGTTAACAAGTTAGAGGTGTTTAATGATAATGCAAGCATGTTTAACACATATAGTTAATAATGTTAATAAATTAAAGGTGTTTAATGATAATACAAGTATGTTTAATACATATAGTTAATATTGTTAACAAGTAAAGGGTGTTTAAAGATAATGAAAGCATGTTTAACTCATATAGTTAATATTGTTAAAAAATTAAAGGTGTTTAATGATAATACAAGCATGTTAAATACATATAGTTAATATTGTTAACAAGTTAAAGGTGTTTAAAGATAATACAAGCATGTTTAACACATATAGTTAATATTGTTAACAAGTTAAAGGTGTTTAATGATAATACAAGCATGTTTAACACATAGTTAATATTGTTAAAAAATTAAAGGTGTTTAATGATAATACAAGAATGTTTAATACATATAGTTAATATTGTTAACAAGTTAAAGGTGTTTAAAGATAATACAAGCATGTTTAACACATATAGTTAATATTGTTAAAAAGTTAAAGGTGTTTAAAGATAATACAAGCATGTTTAACACATATAGATTCCTTTCTTTCATGAAGACAAGAATATAAGTTGGTGTATTACCTGATTCTGATTGCATTGATAGGAATCAGACAGTGGTGCTAAAAACGTCCGCATTTTCGAATGGAGGAGAAAAAAAGTCCTCCTTTCTGTCCAATACCACATGAAAGTGGTTGGTTTTTGGCATCTTATTTGTCCAGCTTCCGTACTCCTTTGTATACACTTTACAAGAAATACATTGTCGGCAAACTCCGTAGCTTGCTAGCTTGTACACGCCAGCTTTCTGAGACTCTTATTTTGGTAGCGCAGGCAGGATGAAGAAGCGCTTTTATTGTGCAACTGTGCAGTCGGTCTTTGGAGTTTTGACGACAGGTACGGCGCCAGAGTCTGTTGAAATAAAGTGTTTCTCGCCTTCCTGTCGGTAATTTTAATGAGCTGGCAGCAGCCAGCGTCATCTCAGAAGACCCTCGGGTGCCGTGAATGTCAATCGAGTGACGAAAGTGACGTCATAGTGAAGATTTATGATCGCACATTTTTAGGACTATTTTTTTAATGCCTGGCTGGTGATCGACTGACACACCCTCCGAGATCGACCGGTAGCTCGCGATCGACGTAATGAGCACCCCTGATCTACATTAACAATATGATATGTCTGAGGGGCTGGAAAGAATAAAAAATAAATAAATGAATAAAAAAATAATAATAAAATTAATCGATTAAGAATCGTTACAAATAACAACTGTGATTTATTTTACACCCCTATTATTTAACTATTGACATTTGTTAACAGAACTAATTGTCTCTAATTGGCTGGAAAGGACTCATCTAAAAAATAAATAAATAAATAAATCATAAAAAAAAAAAATGTATATATATACATCAGTGACGTGCGGTGAGGTTGATGGCTGGTGAGGCACTGACTTCATGACAGTCAGATTTACAAACATATGAACCCTAAAGAGTATCTTATTCACCATTTGATTGGCAGCAGTTAACGGGTTATGTTTAAAAGCTCATACCAGCATTCTTCCCTGCTTGGTACTCAGCATCAAGGGTTGGAATTGGGGGTTAAATCACCAAAAATGATTCCCGGGCGCGGCGCCGCTGCCGCCCACTGCTCCCCTCACCTCCCAGGGGGTGATCAAGGGGATGGGTCAAATGCAGAGGACACATTTTACCACACCTAGTGTGTGTGTGACAATCATTGGTACTTTAACTTATTTTTAACGTTACACATACAAACTGTAGCACACAAAAAAGCACATTTAATAAAAAAAAACGTTATTATGGTCTTACCTTTACTTATAAATGAAGTCCATGCGCCGCTCCTTCTGAACAAAAGCATCGATAACTTGTTTATAGAAGTCTTCCTTATCTTTCTTCAGTTTTAAAAGTCTCTCTGTCTCGATGGAGATCTTCCTTTAATTATTACCTCATGCTTCGATTGAAAGTCCAGTTTAGAAAACTGTTTTATTTTAGATATGCAATCCTCCAAAGTCCAGGCAAAAGCAAAAAATAAACGATCGCTGCGAACTGTTGCTGCTTGTTGTCACTTCTTCTGCAGCCGAGTAGTCGCAGAAATGCTCCCTGGGATCACTAGCGCCCTCTACCACCAGGAGGCAGGATTACTGCGGGCCTCACGCGGTGCGTCTTTGCAGCAGTTTTATGATTGCTCATCACAAGAAATACGTTACACACATACAGTTGTTGACAAAATACACTGTACATTATATACCTCAGCTAACTAAACTATGGAAATGTATAATATAATTCATATAGCAATACAGTCTCACTGCACAGCAGGCCAGCAGTTAGCCGAGTCATTGCGCAATCCATGGTGAGGCTCAACTGGCTGGTGACTCACCGCAAGTCTCTTCTCAGTATTTGAACGGCAAATGTGAAAATTCTGCGATTTTGAATAAAAAATAATCTAAAACTGGTGAAGTTAAATGGAAAATAACTTTATAGTATAATCACTGGATACATATAACAATTGAATTTTTTTTTTTTCTTTTAAAATTTTTTTTCTTTCCATGATGGCACGTGAGGCCCTGCCTCACCTGCCTCCCCTGACTGCACATCACTGATATATATATATATATATATATATATATATATATATATATATATATATATATATATATATATATATATATATATATATATATATATATATATATATATATATATATATATATATATATATATATATATATATATATATATATATATATATATATATATATATATATATATATATATATATATATATATATATATATATATATATATATATATATATATATATATATATATATATATATATATATATAAATTTTTTATTGATTAAGAATTGTTACCAATAAGAACTGTGATTCATTTGAAAATCTTTTTTTTTTTACACCCCTGTTATTTAACTATTTACATTTGTTAACAGACCTAATTATCTCTGGAAAGGACCCATCTAAAAAAAAAATAATAATAATCATAAAAATTTTTTTTTTAAAAACTGTTTTTAAATTATTCTTGTTTTTTTTATCGATTAAGAATCGTTACAAATAAGAACTGCGATTCATTTGAAAAAATGTTTTTTTTTACACCCTTATTATTTAACTATTACCATTTGTTAACAGACATAATTGTCTCTAATTGGCTGGAAAGGACCCATCTAAAAAAAAACACAATTAATTAAAAAAAATATACATATATATATTTTTTAAATTTTAAATTTTTTTTTATTGATTAAGAATCGTTACGAAACAAAATTGTAATTCATTTGAACATCTTTTTTTTTTTTTTACACCTATGTTATTTAAATATTAACATTTGTTAACAGACACAATTGTCTCTAATTGGCAGGAAAGGATCCATCTAAAAAAAAAAAATTCATTAAAAAAAATAAAATATATATATATATATATTTTTTATATTTTTTTTTTTTTTTTATCGATTAAGAATCGTTACAAATAAGAACTGTGATTTATTTTAAAATCGTTTTTTTTTTACACCCCTATTATTTAACTATTGACATTTGTTAACAGACCTAATTGTCTCTAATTGGCTATAAAGGACCCATCCAAAAAAAAAAAAAAAAAATTCATAAAATAATAAAATAAAAAATATATATATATAATTTGTATTTTTTTATCGATTAAGAATCGTGACAAATAAGAACTGCGATTTATTTGAAAATGTTTTGTTTTTTTTACACCCCTATTATTCAACTTTGGACATTTGTTAACAGACCTAACTGTCTCTAATTGGCTGGAAAGGACCCATCTAAAAAAATACAAAAAGTTTTTTTTATTTTTTTATTTTATTTTTTTTAATCGATTAAGAATAGCTACAAATAAGAACTGCGATTTATTTGAAAATCGTTTGTTTTTTACACCCCTGTTATTTAACTATTGACATTTGTTGACAGACCTAATTGTCTCTAATTGGCTGGAAAGGACCCATCTATAAAAAATAAAAATAAAATTATTTAAAAAAAAAACATGGGCAAAATTAATTTAATCTGATCATAATTCCGGATTAGAATGTTCCTGTGTACATTGACCCTGGAACAAATGTATCTGATTATGAAGTGCATTTTCATGCATCACACCTTTAACCGGAATACTTCACTTTGACTTGCGCAGCACCATACCATAAACGGAAAGGTGTGTTATTGCTTGTGCTATGGCGCCATCTTTTGGACCAGTTCGCTCACTGCAGGTGCTGAATAAGCAGTAGACTTCCGCCGTAAACAAATATGGCTTTGTGCATTTTTGCTTCCATTTATAATTTTCACTACTTTTGTTTTACCTCTCTTTTTTGAAATATAGCTGTTCTGTGCCATTTATGTTGCGATATGTATAAATTGCCGCACATCTTCATGTTAGGACATTCCTGTGTACGTGTTTGCGTATACCGCTACGTCTTTACATGTGGAATGAGGGGAGACAGCAGCAAGACAATCGCTTCATTCCGAGACAATTTCATTTAGTCCTCCTCCGCCACCAAAGTATATCTGACATTAAAGACATGCGCAGCAAGGATCATTCAAACCTGAATTTCGTAATATGTGTTTTCATCCGAATGGCTATCGACATAGTCATGTTTAAAGCTGATAGTGTTTTTCCATTTGTACTCTTTCTATTTTTTAATTTTATGTCTGCAAGTAAACTGTGTGTGTCACCTTGAAGGCTTGCACTGTAGGAGTTGGAGTACTCCCTTATATCTTATCTGTAGTAGAACAATGAGGATGTATTCCTTTCTGGACAGGTGGGGGCTTTCTTCGGACGCAAGAAGTTGTCTCTTCCGTTTGAATGTTAGACCATCCCGAGAAGTCGGTATGACTGTATTGATGTGGGCTGGTCTCCTGAAGCTTCAGTAAAACTTGATAATATTCCTATTCTGTCTTGATGGTCCTTCTTACTCTGCATATATGTCATCTGAAAGAAGTTGGGATTGACCAGTGACTTTACTTCCCTGGGAGGGAAGACTGGTCAGACGCAACAATTATCAAGCAGAATAATGTTTATGATTATTTTTGCCTACTTTACAGGCAGAATAGAGCGACTCCATTGTAAGCTTGTATTTATTTACTAGTTAGAATGCATAAAACAATAAAACATAAGTCCTTGTCTTACATGAGGGTTGTGAATGACATTTTTTTTTAAAAAGTGCAGTTCCCCTTTAATTCTTATAATTTATGGTAGAAAAAAAATAAAGTCTGTCCGTGCCTGTGTTTTTTTCCCTCATCAAGCATTTCCTTTTTTTACCTTTTCACCCGCTCGTCAGATTGGCGAGGCTCCTCGGGGGAATGATCTCCGGGACAACAACAACAAATGATTAAGGGCTATATAAATACACTTTGATTGATTGGTTGGTATCCGTTTTTTTTTTAAAACTATATTTACAGTTGAATTTTAGTGGTACAATAAATACTCAAACGAATAATCGTGTGATTAATCGTGATTACAAAATGTGGAGAATGCATATATGTTTAAGAGTTCTTTCTTTATTCACAGTCAGGTTTAAATCAGCTAGTGTTTTTCCATTTGTACTCTTTCTATTTTTTCATTTTATGTCCGCAAGTTAACTGTGTGTGTTACCTTGAAGGCTTGCACTGTAGGAGTTGGAGTACTCCCTTATATCTTATCTGTAGTAGAACAGGGAGGCTGTATTCCTTTCTGGACAGGTGGGGGCTTTCTTTTGAAGCAAGAAGTTGTCTCTTCCGTTTGAATGTTAGACCATCCCGAGAAGTCGGTATGACTGTATTGATGTTGTCCGGTCTCCTGAAGCTTCAGTAAAACTTGATAATATTCCTATTCTGTCTTGATGGTCCTTCTTACTCTGCATATATATGTCATCTGAAAGAACTCGGGATTGACCAGTGACTTTAATTCCCTGTGAGGGAAGACTGGTCAGACGCAACAATTATTAAGCAGAATCATTTTTATGATGATTTTTGCCTACTTTACAGGCAGAATAGAGCGGCTCCATTGTAAGCGCGCATTTATTTACTAGTTAGAATGCATAAAAAAATATAAAATATGTTCTTGTCTTACAAACTCTGTTTCCATATGAGTTGGGAAATTGTGTTAGATGTAAATATAAACGGAATACAATGATTTGCAAATCATTTTCAACCCATATTCAGTTGAGTATGCTACAAAGACAACATATTTGATGTTCAAACTGATAAACATTTTTTTTTGTGCAAATAATAATTAACTTTAGAATTTGTCTTTCACAAGAAAGGATGGGGCGAGGTACACCCCTGTGTACACAACTGTGTGAGCAAATAGTCAAACAGTTTAAGAACAACGTTTCTCAAAGTGCAATTGCAAGAAATTTCGGGATTTCAACATCTACGGTCCGTAATATCATCAAAAGGTTCAGAGAATCTGGAGAAATCACTCCACGTAAGCGGCATGGCCGGAAACCAACATTGAATGACCGTGACCTTTGATCCCTCAGACAGTACTGTATCAAAAAGCGACAACAGTGTGTAAAGGATATCACCACATGGGCTCAGGAACACTTCAGAAAACCATGTCACTAAATACAGTCGGTCGCTACATCTGTAAGTGCAAGTTAAAGCTCTACTATGCAAAGCGAAAGCCTTTTATCAACAACACCCAGAAACGCCGCCGGCTTCTCTGGGCCCGAGATCATCTAAGATGGACTCATGCAAAGTGGAAAAGTGTTCTGTGGTCTGACGAGTCCACATTTCAAATTGTTTTTGGAAATATTCGACATTGTGTCATCCGGACCACCAAAGGGGAGGCGAACCATCCCGACGCAAAGTTCAAAAGCCAGCATCTGTGATGGTATGGGGGTGTATTAGTGCCCAAGGCATGGGTAACTTACACATCTGTGAAGGCACCATTAATGCTGAAAGGTACATACAGGTTTTGGAACAACATATGCTGCCATCTAAGCGCCGTCTTTTTCATGGACGCCCCTGCTTATTCCAGCAAGACACAACACACGTGTTACAACAGCATGGCTTCGTAAAAAAAAAAAAAGTGCGGGTACTTTCCTGGCTCCACCTGCAGTCCAGACCTGTCTCCCATCGAAAATGTGTGGCGCATTATGAAGCGTAAAATACGACAGCGGAGACCCCCGGACTGTTGAACGACTGAAGCTCTACATAAAACAAGAATGGGAAAGAATCCCACTTTCAAAGCTTCAACAATTAGTTTCCTCAGTTCCCAATCGTTTATTGAGTGTTGTTAAAAGGAAAGGCCATGTAACACAGTGGTGAACATGCCCTTTCCCAACTACTTTGGCACGTGTTGCAGCCATGAAATTCTAAGTTAATTATTATTATATGAGTTTGAACATCAAATATGTTGTCTTTGTAGTGCATTCAACTGAATATGGGTTGAAAATGATTTGCAAATCATTGTATTCCGTTTATATTTACATCTAACACAATTTCCCAACTCATATGGAAACGGGGTTCGTACATGAGCAGTTCCCCTTTAATTCTTATCATTTATGGTAGGAAAAAAAAAAAAGAAAGTCTGTCCGTGCCTGTGTTTTTTTTTCAAAATTTCCCCATCAAGCATTTCCCTTTTATACCTTTTCACCTGCTCGTCAGATTGGCGAGGCCCCTCGGCGGAATGATCTCCGGGGCAACAACAACAAAGCACTGTCAAGACACCCCGGCATCCTGCGGCTTAATTGTTATTAATTTACTGCAATTAAAACGTGTCTCTCCGCCCGGGCTCTCTTTTCTTGTCTTTTCCTTCCCCCCCTTCCTCTCCCGTGCTTTGACAAGCGTGGATATTGTTTACACGCACAGGGAAACTGTTGAGGAACACTTTCCGAGCGATGTCGACGCGCGGCTCCGAGCTATTTTCCCCGATAAAGCCGGCGTTTGAATGGGCGCCGGGTATCAAACGCATTCATTAGCTTACATGCTTCACTTGATTAATTATATCTGAAGAAAATTGCGGGCACTTCGGATCTCAGTCTGCCGGTATCGCCATGTGCCACGGATCCCTAATTTCCAAAAGAAAAAGAGGGTGGGTGGAGGGGGGGAAAGGCGAGGGGTTGGTTGATCGTTTTTTTTTTTTTTTTCTTCTTCGCTTCCCAGTCTATCCCGGACAGCCTGCCTCCCTCCCTCCCCAAGGAAATGAACGTATTCAAATGTATCTCCATCAATGAGCACAGTAATTATGAATTCAGCACTAATTAGTAGATACACTACTTTCCTTGCATATTTGATTTCCACTGTGAGATGTTAATAAGGGAAGTGCCCATTTTTGTCCTATCTCATAAAAATTCCAGAGTGTTGGGGTAGGGAAGGGGGGAGGGGGGGACTGCTGGATGGCGGTGTTGGGGAGGGGGGATGGAGGGGGGGCAGATGGCGAGAGGGAAACAGGGGATGCATTAAGTATGCATGGAAGTCGAAAAAAATAAGTTTGCAGATAATTGGCGGCGGTTACTGAGGGGCTAAAACAACACTCTTACCTTAGTTAACATTCTGCTGGCTAAAGATGCCGCTTAAAAAGACGCATTGCTACACAAATAAAGGCTTTTTTTCCCGCACAATGTTGAATTACTAACAGGGACGGCGGCGAGCACGTGTTCCTCCCCCCAAAAAAATGTGTTCCCGCCCTTGTTCAAATGTCATGAAAAAGTAAAAAGCCCCAAACAGTTGCGACGCCAAGGGGTAATTACACCATTTTCCCAGGGCGAGCGCGAGGAATGAGAGGAACCCTCCCCGTCTTTGATGGCGTCGCAGGAACATATTTACAGTGCGGCGCTGCGCTTGTGATTTATTAATATTAGGAGACAGCTTTTGTTGCCCTTCTTTTTTTCTTTTTTTTTATCCACTGCGCCCCGTGATTAGCGCTACGTCGCTAAGTGGATTAAAACCATCAAAGCGGAGTAAAAAACCGACAAACTCGCTGTCCGCCCCCCCTCCCGATGCAAACGGTGCATGCGGCAAGGCAGTAAAACGGCCGATCAGACAAAACAGAAGTCGTAGTCATGGACCCACTGGCTGCGGAATCTAGTTTTCCAATCAGCTGAACAGATTTGCATTTATGTAACTGAAACAATACAAAAAGAATTCCTTTGTACAAACCCCGTTTCCATATGAGTTGGGAAATTGTGTTAGATGTAAATATAAACGGAATACAATGATTTGCAAATCCTTTTCAACCCATATTCAATTGAATGCACTACAAAGACAACATATTTGATGTTCAAACTCCATCCATCCATCCATTTTCTACCGCTTATTCCCTTTGGGGTCGCGGGGGGCGCTGGAGCCTATCTCAGCTACAATCGGGCGGAAGGCGGGGTACACCCTGGACAAGTTCATGTTCATGTTCAAACTCATAAACTTAATTTTTTTTTTTGCAAATAATAATTAACTTATAATTTCATGGCTGCAACACGTGCCAAAGTAGTTGGGAAAGGGCATGTTCACCACTGTGTTACATGTCCTTTCCTTTTAACAACACTCAATAAACGATTGGGAACTGAGGAAACTAATTGGTGAAGCTTTGAAAGTGGAATTCTTTCCCATTCCTGTTTTATGTAGAGCTTCAGTCGTTCAACTCCGCTGTCGTATTTTACGCTTCATAATGCGCCACACATTTTCGATGGGAGACAGGTCTGGACTGCAGGCGGGCCAGGAAAGTACCCGCACTTTTTTTTTTACGAAGCCACGCTGTTGTAACACGTGCTGAATGTGGCTTGGCATTGTCTTGCTGAAATAAGCAGGGGCGTCCATGAAAAAGACGGCGCTTAGATGGCAGCATATGTTGTTCCAAAACCTGTATGTACCTTTCAGCATTAATGGCGCCTTCACAGATGTGTAAGTTACCCATGTCTTGGGCACTAATACACCCCCATACCATCACACATGCTGGCTTTTACACTTTGAGCCTATAACAATCCGGATGGTTCTTTTCCTCTTTGGTCCGGAGGACACGACGTCCACAGTTTCCAAAAACAATTTGAAATGTGGACTCGTCAGACCACATAACACTTTTCCACTTTGTATCAGTCCATCTTAGATGAGCTCAGGCCCAGCGAAGCCGACGGCGTTTCTGGGTGTTGTTGATAAACGGTTTTTGCCTTGCATAGGAGAGTTTTAACTTGCACTTGCAGATGTAGCGACCAACTGTAGTTACTGACAGTGGGTTTCTGAAGTGTTCCTGAGCCCATGTGGTGATATCCTTTACACACTGATGTCGCTTGTTGATGCAGTACAGACTGAGGGATGGAAGGTCACGGGCTTAGCTGCTTACGTGCAGCGATTTCTCCAGATTGTCTGAACCCTTTGATGATATTACGGAGCATAGATGGTGAAATCCCTAAATTCCTTGCAATAGCTGGTTGAGAAAGGTTGTTCTTAAACTGTTCAACAATTTGCTCAGGCATTTGTTGACAAAGTGGTGACCCTCGCCCCATCCTTGTTTGTGAATGACTGAGCATTTCATGGAATCTATTTTTATACCCAATCATGGCACCCACCTGTTCCCAATTAGCCTGCACACCTGTGGGATGTTCCAAATAAGTGTTTGATGAGCATTCCTCAACTTTATCAGTATTTATTGCCACCTTTCCCAACTTCTTTGTCTCGTGTTGCTGGCATCAAATTCTAAAGTTAATGATTATTTCCAAAAAATCAGTTTGAACATCAAATATGTTGTCTTTGTAGCATATTCAACTGAATATGGGTTGAAAATGATTGGCAAATCATTGTATTCCGTTTATATTTACATCTAACACCATTTCCCAACTCATATGGAAACAGGGTTTGTAAAAGCCGCAGATAAATACCTTGTGAAATTTGTTATTTACACAGAAACATTTTGTAAATGTTTGTTTACGTACCTTAATTGTTTCCAGAGGGTGCCTGTGGCACGGCAGTAAAACGGATGATCGGACAAAACAGAAGTCGTTGTCATGGGCCCACTGGCTGCAGAAGCTAGTTTTACAACCAGCTGAACAGATTTTACTTGTACGTAACTGAAACAATACAAAAAGAATGCCACTGTAAGTTAATAATACTAACACAGACACTCGTAAACGTGTTAGCATGTTAGCAATAGCTAATATGCCACGTGTTAGCCGCACCAGACTATATACCTTGTGAAATTAGTTATTTACACAGATACATTTTGTAAATGATTGTTTACATGCCATAATTGATTCCAAAGGGTGCCTGTGACAAGGCAGTAAAACGGCTGATCAGACAAATAGATAGATATACATATATTTTAGGTTCATTTAACAGTTAAAACAACAACAATAATGGATCCCAAATCGTAAGTCAAGTAGATATTTACGTATTTATCTTTATTTGAACAATAACATTGTTTTGAAACGCATGATGATATAATATTTTGTTATATCATTAGAGATGATTAAAGTGTAAATATATGTAGTTGCATTTATTTTCGTAATACTTTTTGTCTGCTTCTCCCTCCGCTGACAGGGCGCTCGGACACGCCCCTGCTCACGCTGAGAGCAGCGCACCCACGCAGCTACAAGCCTGCAGACGATCAGCAATCTGCACACCTGGAACTGATGAGGGCGAGCTGCTTAAAGGACCAGAAGACCCAGGGATCCTTGCGGGAACTTTGTTCTCAAATGGTCAAATAGTGACAATAAAGAAATAATAAATATAACAAATAATAAATAATAAATAATAAATAATAATAAATAATAAATAATAAATAATAAATAATAAATAATAAATAATAAATAATAAATAAATAATAAATAATAAATAATAAATAAGTTTCAGGTTTATTCACAATACCATATAACAATTACAATAGTAGTGAAATATCATCATTTAAAGATGTTGGTACGTGAAAGGGTCCCCCAAATAAGCTAGAGGAAGCTTTTGACAGGGGGTCCAGAGGACAGTATATACATGGAATGATGAAAACATGGTAGCAAGCACAACAACAACAACAACAAAAATAATAATAATAAAAATAAAAATAAATAAATAAATAAATAAATAAATAAATAAATAAATAAATAAATAAATAAATAAAAACAACGCTTGACAAGCTTTATGCTCTATCCTTGTTTTCTCTCCGTGGCTTGATTTGTTCCTGTGTTTCCGCAGTGTTTTCTTTCCGTTGCCCTGGATCTCGACTGCCTCCCTCGTTCCTCGACTCCTCGCTCGCCCCCGGACTCTGACGCCTCTCTCTCGCCCCGGATTACCTGCCTGCCCCATGGAATGCCTCGTTCCTTCGCTCTCATCAACACTTGATAAAACACACTTCAGCTAACTACCCGCATAGCCTCACACACACACACACACACTCTTGGGTTTGACACACTCCATTTCCTTAGGTTAGCTTATTTGTTAGTATTGTTTTGTATCATTATATATGGGGCGATATAGCTCGGTTGGTAGAGTGGCCGTGCAAGCAACTTGAGGGTTCCAGGTTCGATTCCAGCTTCTGCCATCCTAGTCACTGCTGTTGTGTCCTTGGGCAAAACACTTTACCCACCTGCTTCCAGTGCCACCCACACTGGTTTAAATCATACTTGCCAACCCTCCCGGATTTTCCGGGAGACTCCCGAAATTCAGCGCCTCTCCCGAAAACCTCCCGGGACAAATTTTCTCCCGAAAATCTCCCGAAATTCAGGCGGAGCTGGAAGCCACGCCCCCTCCAGCTCCATGCGGACCTGAGTGACGTCAGGTGCCAACACCACGTATATCATTGGCCAACCAAAAAGTAACCCCAGTACGCTATAGCCAACATTCACCAGGAGATGGCAACAGACAAACATAGATCACTATTACATTCCTCCCCTTTTAGAAATGTAGAAGATACTTAAAAGAAATAAACAACCCAACCAAAAAATGCAGCAGCTCAATTAAAAAACTGTACTTAAGCCACATTCTTTTTTTTCCTTTTTTTTTTAGTACTGAACTCTTAACCCTCATTTGTAAAAAAAAAATAACATTCTTCTTATACAAACAGTATTTGTACACCTTTAACACAGATTTTTATACTCTCTTCAGAGATTCAGTTTTTTTGGTGGTACTCGAAACCTTTCTGGGTACCTGCGAAAGGGTGTTCAGCATGGTTAGAAAACTAGTGACAGAGAATAGAACAAGGATGGACAATTCAACCCTTAACTCAACAATGAGTAGATGAGTGTTATGTGTGTGTATATGTGTAAATAAATGAACACTGAAATTCAAGTATTTCTTTTATTTATATATATATATATATATATATATATAGTGTGTGTATATATATATATATATATATATATATATATATATATATATACAGCTAGAATTCACTGAAAGTCAAGTATTTCTTATATATATATGTATGTATGAAATACTTGACTTGGTGAATTCTAGCTGTAAATATACTCCTCCTCTCTTAGCCCCGCCCCCCAACCACGCCCCCACCCCGACCACCCCCCCCCACCTCCCGAAATCGGAGGTCTCAAGGTTGGCAAGTATGGTTTAAATGTAACTTAGATATTGGGTTTCACTATGTAAAGCGCTTTGAGTCACTAGAGAAAAAGTGCTATATAAATATAATTCACTTCACTTCACTTCACATATATATATATATTGATTATATATATATCAATCAATCAATCAATCAATCAATGTTTATTTATATAGCCCTAAATCACAAGTGTCTCAAAGGGCTGCACAAGCCACAACGACATCCTCGGTATAGCCCACATAAGGGCAAGGAAAAACTCACCCCAGTGGGACGTCGATGTGAATGACTATGAGAAACCTTGGAGAGGACCGCATATGTGGGTAACCCACCCCCTCTAGGGGAGACCGAAAGCAATGGATGTCGAGTGGGTCTGACATAATATTGTGAGAGTCCAGTCCATAGTGGATCCAGCATAACAGAAAGAGTCCAGTCCACAGTGGGGTCAGCAGGAAACCATCCCGAGCGGAGACGGGTCAGCAGCGCAGAGATGTTCCCAACCGATATACAGGCAAGCGGTCCACCCCGGGTCCCGACCCCGGACAGCCAGCACCCCATCCATGGCCACCGGATATATAATAAATTATTGTACATACACCCCCTGGTGTCTGTTGCCGTCATCTCCCCTTAGTCAAACACAACACATTTATTAAGAAAAGATAAGGTACTTTTGGAGGGGCCATGCAAAATTGATGTGGCGGGCCAAATCTGGCCCCCGGGCCTTGAGTTTGACACCGGTGATGTAATTAATCCAATCATCGCTTACCAGTCTGCCCATTCGTCTCCGTGATTTTTCTTTTTTTTTTTGTGGGTGGCCGTCTTGGTAGCGGTCTGCCAGGCTCGCTAAAGGAGACTGTTATGATGCCAACCTCTGGCTGCGGCGGCGAGATAGCGGGCGCGACCAGGAGGAGAAAGAAAAACACACACAAACAGAAAATAAACACACCGACTAACGACGGCTGAAACGAGAAGTTAAATAAATAGAAGGATTCTGTTCTTGTAACACAGGACTAACATGCTAAGTAATGCTGAGATAACAATGGAAGAGGTGCACACACGCACACACACACACACACACACACACACACACACACACACACACACACACACTGAGGTCTGACAGTACAATTGGACTAAAGCTGTCCTATCTAGTTATCAGTTTATGTGGAACATGCATACAATACAATGTGACGCGTCACATACTTCCACTTGTTTCATGACAGCACGTCCGAAAAGGAGTAGGAAGAAGCAGAACTTAATTAACCCTACCCCTTTTCATAGCATAGCAATTTTAACCCATTTCTTTCTTCTCCGAAACACAGATGTGTCAAAGTGGTTTTCACCGAGGGCCACATGGCAGTTATATTTGGCCCCAGAGGGCCGCTTCTAACAGTGAATACTATTACTACACCATTTTTTTTAATGCATTTTATTAGTAGATTTTTTTTAAAACTAAAATGTCATAAAAAAAATATGTTAAATTGCAATAATTTCACCTCTAAATGTAGTGTATTACTGTGAATGGAAAAACACTACTGCTGTTTTTATGGTAAAAAAAAACCAACAACAAAAAGGCAGCTCAGTTGCCAGAATTTTCTGGAAAATTTACATTTAATAATAATAATAATAATAGATTTTATTTGTAAAGAGCACTTTACATTTAGTAAACCAGTGTGGTAGTGCTCTCTAGAGCTCGGCTTAGTAAGCGTGTATTACTCTTCCATATCAGTAGGTGGCAGCCGGTAGCCAATTGCTTTGTAGATGTCAGGAACAGCGGGAGGCAGTGTGCAGGTAAAAAGGCGTCTAACGCTTAAACCAAAAATAAACAAAAGGTGAGTGCCCCTAAGAAAAGGCATTGAAGCTTAGGGAAGGCTACGCAGAACGAAACTAAAACTGAACTGGCTACAAAATAAACAAAAACAGAATGCTGGACGACAGCAAAGACTTACTGTGGAGCAAAGACGGCGTCCACAAAGTACATCCGAACATGACATGACAATCAAAGCAATCAATCAAGATATTCCTGATTGCTAAAACAAAGTAGATGCGGGAGATATCGCTCAAAGGAAGACATGAAACTGCTACAGGAAAATACCAAAAAAAGAGAAAAAGCCACCAAAATAGGAGCGCAAGACAAGAACTAAAACACTACGCACAGGAAAACAGCAAAAAACTCAAAATAAGTCATGGCGTGATGTGACAAGTGATGACAGTACACCTACTTTGAGACAAGAGCTATATTGATGCACGGTTGGGTATGGTTTAAATTCATGTCCAACAATTGCGACAAAGACTTTTTACTGTCAACTGAGTTTCGTTTTTTTAATGATTTCTGCTGGTGGTGTGCCTCCGCATTTTTTCAACGCATAAAATGTGCCTTGGCTCAAAAAAGGTTGAAAAACACTGGAGTAAACAACCTCAAAGTGCTACAGTGTATTAAAAAAATAAAATAAAAAAGATAATAAAAAATAAAAACTAGAACAGCCAAATAGCTAAAACTAGTATGCATATATCTAAAAAAAAAGGCTTTTTTAAAAAGAAGGGTTTTTAAGCCTTTTTTAAAAGCATCCACAGTCTGTGGTGCCCTCAGGTGGTCAGGGAGAGCGTTCCACAGACTGGGAGCGGCGTAGCAGAGCATTTTTTTTTTTTTTTTAGAATAGAATAGAATATATATTTATTGTCATTGTACATTGTATAACGAAATTGCAAGCAAACTAATTTAGCGCAAACTCAAAAACATAAGAACATGGTACTCAGATAAATAGATAAAAGCACATAAAATAGATAAAAATACCGAGCACAGTCATTCTTTTTCATGCCTTGTGTTCAGCGACATTTTTACTGCAAATTAAAAAAAATGCGATTTTACAGTAAAATTTTGGCACCTGAGCTGCCAGTTTGTCTGGTTTTTATTTTTATTTTTTTTACCAACAAGTGTAGATTTTTTTGGGTGTATTACTGGAAAACTGAGCCACAGTTTATTACAGTAAAAAAAAAAAGCAACGTTTTTTTTTTTCATTTAAAGAAAAATGCTGTAAAAAGCACAGTAAATTTCACAATTTGACCACAAAATCTATTGCTACTTTTACATTGCACCATTTGATGGATAACTTGCTTCGAAATCTTAATTATTAGTATTTATTTCTATTAAAAAAATGGTTTGAATGTTTGATCATATATTTTTGCATAATTAGACAATATTTAAGTTAACATAATTTGCGATTACATGGAGTACTGCTGTTTTTATGGTAA
>NC_084549.2:70477500-70490000 GCF_033978685.3 Nerophis lumbriciformis | reverse complement strand
GGCTTTGTAGATTTGGGGGAATTAAATGACAGTAAACTTACCCTGCAAGTAAGAAAATATTTACAGCCAAAACTCAATCATAAAATAGAAATACTGTAATTACATTTACTGTCTTTTTTCCCCACACCACTTTAACAAATTATAAACACATGTTTACTGTTTATTTGCTGTGTATTAAACATACAACCACAGTGACAATGTATAATTTAATAATAAATATTTCAATCCCCAAACAAAATATATTTACTGTGCATTTACTGTGTATTAAAATATCTCCACTGTGAGAATTTCTCATATACATTTATTAGTACATATTTGTAATACCCAAAACACTTCAACAAATTATACAACAATATTATTACTGTGTATTAAAATATCTCCACTGTCACAATGTATCATATACATTTATTAATACATATTTTTAATACCCAAACCACTTTAACAAATTATAAAAATATATTACTGTGTATTAAAATATCTCCACTGTGACAATTTATCATACACATTTTTTAAATAACCAAACAACTTTAACAAATTATAAAAAATATTACTGTGTAAAAAATATATATTTACTGTCACATTTTATCATATACATTTATTAATACATAGTTTTAATACCCAAACAACTTTAACAAATTATACAAAAGTATTATTACTGTGTATTAAAATATCTCCACTGTCACAATGTATCATATACATGTATTAATACATTTTTCAATACCCAAACCACTTTAACAAATTATAAAAAAATATTACTGTGTATTAAAATATCTCCACTGTGACAATGTATCATATACATTTATTAATACACATTTTTTAAATAACCAAACAACTTTAACAAATTATAAAAAATATTACTATGTAAAGAATATATATTTACTGTCACATTTTATCATATACATTTATTAATACATAGTTTTAATACCCAAACAACTTAAAAAAAATTCTACAAAAGTATTATTACTGTGTATTAAAATACCTCCACTGTCACAATGTATCATATACATTTATTAATACATATTTTCAATACCCAAACCACTTTAACAAATTTAAAACAAATATTACTGTGTATTAAAATATCTCCACTGTGACAATTTATCATATACATTTATTAATACAGATTTTTTAAATAACCAAACAATTTTAACAAATTATAAAAAATATTACTGTGTAAAAAAATATATATTTACTGTCACTATTTATCATATACATTTATTAATACATATTTTAATACCCAAACAACTTTAACACAATTTACGAAAATATTATTACTGTGTATTAAAATATCTCCACTGTGACAATTTATCATATACATTTATTAATACATATTTTTTTTAATAACCAAACAACTTTAACAAATTATAAAAAATATTACTGTGTAAAAAATATATTTACTGTCACAATGTATCATATACATTTATTAATACATAGTTTTAATACCCAAACAACTTTGACAAATTATTTAAAAACACATACATTTTCTGTTGCTCTGTTGATTGCTATTCTGAATGTTGCTTGGTTTTGGAATTGTATTATTATAGTATTGTTGTGTATTATTTTGTTGGACTGTTTAATAAAAAAATTTACAAAAAATGTAAATAAAAAAAACGCATATTTACTGTTTATTTACTTTGTATTAAAATATCTCTACTGTGAGAATTACATTTATTAATACATATTTTTAATACCCAAATAAATTATAAAAAAAATATTACTGTGTATTAAAATATCTCCACTGTGACAATTGATCATATACATTTATTAATACATATTTTTTTAATAACCAAACAACTTTAACAAATTATAAAAAACATTACTGTGTAAAAAATATATATTTATCTGTCACATTTTATCATATACATTTAATAATACATAGTTTTAATACCCAAACAACTTCAAAAGATTATACAAAAATATTATTACTGTGTATTAAAATATCTCCACTGTCACAATGTATCATATACATTTATTAATACATATGTTTAATATCCAAACAACTTTGACAAATTACTAAAAAACACATATACATGTTCTGTTGCTCTGTTGATTGCTATTCTGAATGTTGCTGGAATTGGAATTGTATTATTATGGTATTATTGTGTATTATTTTGTTGGAATGATTAATTTAAAAAAACAAACAAAAAAACACACACATTTACTGTTTATTTACTTTGTATTAAAATATCTCTACTGTGACATTTAATAACAAACATTTTAATGATATATTTAATATAATTATGTATTGTCGACGCTTAAGAATAACGTGACTACAAAATTATTATTCTAATTTATTATTAAAATTCAAATAATTCTTTATTATTTATGCATGTCATGATAGCATTCTTGGATTAAAATAAAAAAATATATTTGGATTTCCAGGCCTTTTTTTTTTTTTGCCCATTGTTTTCCTGAATTCAATATGGCCATGTTGCAGAGTGTGTCACTTCTTGTACTAAAAAAGGGGGGAAAAAAATACAAAAATGAGGGGTATTTTACTTGAACTAAGCAAAATTATCTGCCAAAAGAACAAGAAAATTTGGCTTGTCAAGACTTTCCAAAACAAGACAAATTAGCTAACCTCAATGAGCCTCAAAATACCTTAAAATATGAATATTCTCACTAATAACAAGTGCACTTTTCTTGGTAGCAAAAACAAATATGAGACCTTTTTTCTCAATATGTTGAAAAATATTCTTAAATGAAGTACCGTATTTTTCGGACTATAAGTCGCAGTTTTTTTCATAGTTTGGCCATAGTCAGTGCGACTTATATATGTTTTTTTTCTTTTTTATTATGCATTTTCGGCAGGTGCGCCTTATACTCCGGTGCGACTTATACTCTGAAAAATACGGTAAATGCTAGTGCATGTAATGGAAAGGCAAAAAAGGCAACGACTGTTTTATTTTCAATGAAACAATAGAAAACACGTACTCATATAGTAGTACATTTGGCACAGTACAGTAAACGGACAGTTAATATCTAAACATTTAGCATTTCTAACTATTTTGAACAGAAATAGTTCATGCACATTCAGATTAATTCTTCAAAATTACAATTATTATTTTTTTGGCCAGGGGCTCTAATATATATATATATATGCGCACTAATTGACTGAAAGAGCACGCACTTGACGCGATGATGTCATGTTATCCATGGAAAAATGCATTTTTAGCCAAATGATTTGCCTGAGCGGCTAGGAGACCCCGACAGTAACAAGCGCTTGCCTTGTTGCCTTTCCATTAAGAACAATAAATTACCGTATTTTTCGGAGTATAAGTCGCACCGTAGTATAAGTCGCACCTGCCGAAAATGCATAATAAAGAAGGAAAAAAACATGTATAAGTCGCACTGGAGTATAAGTTGCATTTTGTGGGGAAATTTATTTGATAAAAGCCAACACCAAGAATAGACGTTTGAAAGGCAATTTATATTTTACGGCAATTTGATATTTTACGGTAATGGGTTAATAATTTCACACATAAGTCGCTCCTGAGTATAAGTCGCACCCAGGGCCGGCCCGTGGCATAGGCCGTGTAGGCAAATGCTAAGGGCGCCGTCCATCAGGGGGCGCCACGCCAGTGCCACAAATGTTGGAGAAAAAAAAAAAAAGTTGGTACTATTATTTCTAAATACAAAAAATAATCCCTCGTTAATTAAAATGCAAAGTAAAGCCTATATAATAGAAATATTATTTGTTACAACATTACGCCCCCCCCCCGCACGGTGCGCCCCCTCCCTTCCCGTATCATGACTCTTTTTGGACGTCACCACATCAAAAAATCAACACAAGATGTCAAAACGGCCAAAACTGTCAGGTGCCCAGGGAAGAAAAACAGAGAAAAGAAGAGGAGGAGAAACGAGAAAAAGACAGAGGTAGCAGGTAGGTAACGTTAGCCTACATGAAATTATTTGTCTGTTACAGAATGTGATAGTAACCTGGCTTTTTAGCATTAAGCTAATGTTACATGATTCGGCAATTGCTAATCAATAAATCGCTAGTTCTGTTTTAACGTCGGGTTAATATTGTGGTGGGGGCTAAATTGTCATGGAAAATAATAATGTAACGTTAGGTAATTACAGTACTCCCACCTTACATTCCTCAGGGACATTTGTATTATATCTTTTAAGCAGGTGTTTTTTGTTTACATTGTTATTGCCTTCTGGTTAGCTAATGTTTGCCCTGCAGGTAATAGTCACTTTTCCACCCCTTTATATATCAGGTATAGTTGTAAGCCTAGTTGTTAAAGTGCACATCATTAATGTTAATTAAGCAATATGTATGTAAAAAATATTGTATTTCATATATTCATTTTTTATTTTTTGCATTCATTTATTTATTCATAGTTTTTTTTTATCTTGTTAACTATTCTGATTGTTAATTTGCTTTCTTTAAGTAAAAAAAAGGTCAAAGACAAAGCTATTCGGTTTCTTGTGAGTATATACACTTCACTGCCGATGTGGGGGGGCGCCACCTAAAATCTTGCCTAGGGCGCCAGATTGGTTAGGGCCGGGCCTGGTCGCACCCCCGGCCAAACTATGAGAAAAACTGCGACTTATAGTCCGAAAAATACCGTATTTTTTGGACTATAAGTCACAGTTTTTTTCCATAGTTTCATAGTTCATAGGAGCGACTTATGTGTGAAATATATAGCGTAAAAATATCAAAAAAATGTATTTATCTCATTCACGTAAGAGACTAGACGTATAAGATTTCATGGGATTTAGCGATTAGGAGTGACAGATTGTTTGGTAAACGTATAGCATGTTCTATATGTTATAGTTATTTGAATGACTCTTACCATAATATGTTACGTTAACATACCAGTTGGTTATTTATGCCTCATATAACGTACACTTATTCAGCCTGTTGTTCACTATTCTTTATTTATTTTAAATTGCCTTTCAAATGTCTACCGTATTTTCCGCACCATAAGTCGCCCTGGGTTATAAGCCGCGCCTTCAATGAACGGCATATATCAAAACTTTGTCCACCTATAAGCCGCCCCGTGTTGTAAGCCGCATCTAACTGCGCTAAAGGAATGTCAAAAAAACAGTCAAATAGGTCAGTCAAACTTTAATAATATATTAAAACCAGCGTGATGTGGGCGTGCATGGAATCGTATATCAACATGGACGAAGCTGCGTGAAAAAAGCCACCCGGCCTCTTACCTTAACCACTCGCTCATCTTTTCTTCATCCATCCCTTCGAGTTAGCTTTTATGATGACGCCGGCTGGAAAGGTCTCTTTTGGCAAGGTCTTCCTTTTGAATATCACCATGGGTGGAAGTTTCTGGCCATTAGCATGGCAAGCTAGAACCACAGTGAAGGATGACTTCTCATTCCCTGTGGTGCGAATATTCACCGTACGTGCTCCCGTTGTATCCACAGTGCGGTTCACAGGAATATCAGTTGCTGTGAAATAGTAATCCGTGTGCGGATGGAGAGATTGCGTCTTTTCATGAACCGGATCCCTGTCGTTTAGTAGGAGCCATTTTGTGGTCTTTACAGATGTAAACACACAAAGGAAATGAAACGTACCGTACGGTAATATCCGCGCGCTTTTTCTTCTTCTACGCGGGCGGGTGGTTGCTTACAGTAGAAGAAGAAGCGCTTCCTGTTCTATGGGGGCGGGTGCTTACCTTGGCGGTTGCTTGCGTAGAAGAAGAAGCGCTTCCTGTTCTACCGGGAAAAAAGATGGCAGCTGTTTACCGTAGTTACGAGACCGAAACTTTATGAAAATGAATCTTAATATTTATCCATATATAAAGCGCACCGGGTTATAAGGCGCACTGTCAGCTTTTGAGAAAATTTGTGGTTTTTAGGTGCGCCTTATAGTGCGGAAAATACGGTATTCTTGGTGTTGGCATTTATCAAATACATTTCCCCAAAAAATGCGACTTATATTCCAATGCAACTTATATATGTTTTTTTCCTTCTTTATTATGCATTTTTCAGCAGGTGCGACTTATACACCGAAAAATACGGTAATTTATTGTTCTTAATGGAAAGGCAACAAGGCAACCGCTTGTTACTCTCGGGGTCTCCTAGCCGCTCAGGCAAATCATATTGTCTAAAAATGCATTTTTCCATGGATAACATGACATCATCGCGCCAAGTGCGTGCTCTTTCAGTCAATTAGTGCGCATATATATTATATATATTAGAGCCCATGGCCAAAAAACAATTAATTGTAATTTTGAAGAATTAATATGAATGTGCATGAACTATTTTTCCTTCTTTATTATGCATTTTCGGCCGGTGCGACTTATACTCCGGAGCGACTTATACTCCAAAAAATATGGTATGTTGTGCTTAAAAAAAACTAAATAAATAATGAATATGTTTCTTAACTAAACTGTTAATGAAATTAAAATGAAAATATAGCCTTACCACTTTAGTCATATTTTTTTGCGCTAAATATACTTCTTCATGACTGTAGCATCTGTTTGTTTGATATTGCCATGACTGCCACGTGCGGTGGAAAAGTAATATTATTTTGTCCACTCGCCCTGGCCCAATGGTTAAGGAACACTGGTCTTAGATCCTGCTTCAATATAGCCCGGAAAAGGTGGTACTTTCTACATATTTTAAACACCACATTGGATCACGATGACATCAATTTGGAGGGAAATGAGTGTACTCCAGTGCGACTTATATATGTTTTTTTCCTTCTTTATTATGCATTTTTCGGCCGATGCGACTTATACTCCGGAGCGACTTATACTCCGAAAAATACGGTAAGTTTGCTGGTTTCAAGAAATGTAATGCTTAGTGCATATCATTATGTCAAGATAATGTCACTAGTATTTACTTCATTTAAGAATATTTTCATGCTTGCCAACCCTCCCGGATTTTCCGGGAGACTCCCGAAATTCAGCGCCTCTCCCTCTCACATTCATCAGTATTCACATTGGTCAGTAGGGGGCAGTAGGGCGTTTCTTCCCAATTGAATGCTATCACCTGCAGACCGGAAGTGTCTTGTCATTCTGATGAGCGCGACCAGTCTGTGAACAATTGAAACGTCCTGTGTGCTTTTTCCTCCTGTATAACAGGTTAGTTTTGGTGAATCAACTCACTGAATAATATCCATGTGATCTTTATAAGTTTAAGTACACATTCTGATGGTGGAGCCTAACTCTAAAGTGTTTGTGAGTTGTAGTTTGTATTTGTGAATGAATCCAGTGCACAGCTGCAGTAATCAATACAACAAGGCGACGTGAGTGCGCAATGTCCGTATAGGAACTTCTGATCCTAATTCAGACTCCCAAATTAGAGCTCCTGTTTTCTTATTGATTTTATAATGTATATTTGTATAATGTGTGTGTTCTGAAATAGTGACAGAGAATAGAACAAGGATGGACAATTCAACCCTTAACTCAACAATGAGTAGATGAGTGTTATGTGTGTGTATATAATTATAAATAAATGGGTTGTACTTGTATAGCGCTTTTCTACCTTCAAGGTACTCAAAGCGCTTTGACACTACTTCCACATTTACCCATTCACACACACATTCACACACTGATGGAGGGAGCTGCCATGCAAGGCAGCTAACCAGCACCCATCAGGAGCAAGGGTAAAGTGTCTTGCTCAGGACACAACGGACATGACGAGGTTGGTACTAGGTGGGGATTGAACCAGGGACCCTCGGGTTGCGCACGGCCACTCTCCCACTGCGCCACGCCGTCCCCATTATTTATGTGTAAATAAATGAACACTGAAATTCAAGTACCGTATTTTCCGCACTATTAGCCGCACCTAAAAACCACAAATTTACTCAAAAGCTGACAGTGCGGCTTATAACCCGGTGCGCTTTATATATGGATTAATATTAAGATTCATTTTCATAAAGTTTCGGTCTCGCAACTACGGTAAACAGCCGCCATCTTTTTTCCCCGTAGAAGAGGAAGTGCTTCTTCTTCTACGCAAGCAACCGCCAAGGTAAGCACCCGCCCCCATAGAAGAGGAAGCGCTTCTTCTTCTACTGTAAGCAACCACCCGCCCCCGTAGAAGAAGAAGAAGCGCGCGGATATTACGTTTCATTTCCTTTGTGTGTTTACATCTGTAAAGACCACAAAATGGCTCCTACTAAGCGACAGGTTTCCGGTTCATGAAAAGACGCAATCTCTCCATCCGCACACGGACTACTATTTCACAGCAACTGCCTAAAGACTTTCAAGAAAAGCTGGCTACTTTCCGTGCATATTGTAAAAACAAGATAGCTGAAAAAAAAAGATCCGGCCAGAGAACATTATCAACATGGACGAGGTTCCACTGACTTTTGATATTCCTGTGAACCGCACTGTGGATACAACGGGAGCACGTACGGTGAATATTCGCACCACAGGGAATGAGAAGTCATCCTTCACTGTGGTTCTAGCTTGCCATGCTAATGGCCAGAAACTTCCACCCATGGTGATATTCAAAAGGAAGACCTTGCCAAAAGAGACCTTTCCAGCCGGCGTCATCATAAAAGCTAACTCGAAGGGATGGATGGATGAAGAAAAGATGAGCGAGTGGTTAAGGTAAGTTTACGCGAAGAGGCCGGGTGGCTTTTTTCACGCAGCTCCGTCCATGTTGATATACGACTCCATGCGCGCCCACATCACGCTGGTTTTTAATATATTATTAAAGTTTGACTGACCTATCTGACTGTTTTTTTGACATTCCTTTAGCGCCGTTAGATGCGGCTTATAACACGGGGCGGCTTATAGGTGGACACATTTTTGAAATATGCTGTTCATTGAAGGCGCGGCTTATAACCCAGGGCGGCTTATGGTGCGGAAAATACGGTATTTCTTTTATTTATGTATATATATATATATCACCTGCAGACCGGAAGTGTCTTGTCATTCTGATGAGCGCGACCAGTCTGTGAACAATTGAAACGTCCTGTGTGCTTTTTCCTCCTGTATAACAGGTTAGTTTTGGTGAATCAACTCACTGAATAATATCCATGTGATCTTTATATATATATATGTAATAAAAAAATATATATATAGCTAGAATTCACTGAAATATATATATATATATATATATATATATATATATATATATCTTAACCACGCCCCCCACCTCCCGAAATTGGAGGTCTCAAGGTTGGCAAGTATGAATATTTTTCAACATATTGAGCAAAAAGGTCTCTTTTTTTTTTTCTACCAAGAAAAGTGCACTTGTTATTAGTGAGAATATACTTATTTTAAAGTATTTTTGGGTTCATTGAGTTCATTTTTCTTGTTTTGGAAAGTCTTGACAAGCCAAATTTTCTTGTTCTATTGGCAGATAATTTAGCTTAGTTCAAGTAAAATAGCCCTCATTTTTGTATTTTTTTTTTTCTTCTTGTTTTTGAAGAGTGACTTTTCGCAGGGCAGTCAGACAATATATGCTCCACCACTGAAAAGTGCTGCCATCACCGTAACGCGGTTATGGTAACTGCTCGCCAAATCTCATTGTAAAATCCCCGACAATATCATAATACCGCCGAGGAGCGGGGGCAGCGGAGTTTGACAATAATATATCTGTGGAAATCTACCACACCCCGACCCCCTCCATCCCCTCGCACATCAGAGGAGACATTTGCGCTTTATGAAGTGCATTCATTTGGCCATTTGCCATGTTTCCTCACCAGAGGACGGCGATGATGAATGGGAGAAGAGAAGAAGCAGATTTTCTCTCCCACCTCTCGGCTCTCCCCTGTGATTACTAATACAGAGCCCCGCAACCTCCCACACTATATGAAAACTGTAGGCTTGCTCTCATATCCCGGGTAATCCTCAATTTCCCAGAATCATTAAAGTGAGACTAGCATCTCTGATGGCTGCTGATACTTGACATATTATGATTATTATCATAGCAACACCTTGTTGTTACCCGGGAAGTGGCCTCAGAATGGATGTGGAAGACTGGCATAATAGCCTTTCTACGTTGATACTTGGGAGAATAGGAGCCTCCTCCACCATGTAGGAGATCAATCACTTCAGAGTCAGTCCTCCTCTGATTTCTTTCCGCCGCGACGGGCTAAACAAACATCTCCGAAACGAGAGGCTGCGACGCGTGCAGAGTTTGGGTGCAAACTTTTACCTGTTTTCTTCCCATCAAATCATCTCCTCCCGGATTGCCTTTGAGGCTAAACCTATTTGTGTTTGTGCCAGACTTTGACATGAATATGTATCGTCGCAGAGTCTGTATCGCACCGGTGGCGGCCCAGCAGGCACAAGACGTTGATACAACGTTGATTATATGTCCTTTAAAAACAGATTTTGATACAATGTTGCAAAATAGTTGTGTTTGTAAATTGAGACGACGTCGATGTCTAATGTTGGATCCACCAAGTTGGTTGGGAAATGACCAAGTTTCAATGGTCAAATCAACGTCACAACCTGACATTCAATAAACGTTGTCAAAAAGTATGTTGTTTCAACGTTTGTGACCAAAATTCAATGGCCATATCAACGTCAGAACCCAACATTGATTAAACGTCTTCAAAAAGCATGTTGTTTCAACGTTGTATTTGTGTTGCAGAATATTGGTTGCAAAATGACAAAAGAGTCAATGGTCAAACCAACATCACAACCTGAAATTGAATAAACATCGTCAAAAAGCATGTTGATTCAACGTTGTATTTGTGTTGCAGAATATTGGTTGGAAAATGACCAAATTTCAAAGGTCAAATCAACGTCACAACCTGACATTGATTAAAGGTTGTCAAACACTATGTTGTTTCAATGTTTATGACCAAAATTCATCGGTCAAATCAACGTCAGAACCCAACATTGATTAAACGTCAAACAGCATGTTGTTTCAACATTATGTTTGAGTTGCAGAATATTGGTTGGAAAATGACCAGATTTCAATGGTCAAATCCACATCACAACCTGAAATTGAATAAACGTTGTCAAAAAGTATGTTGTTTTAACATTTATGACCTAATTTCAATGGTCAAATCAACATCAGAACCCAACATTGATTAAACGTCAAAAAGCATGTTGTTTCAACGTTGTATTTGTGTTGTAGAATATTGTTTGGAAAATGACCAAATTTCAATGGTCAAACCAACATCACAACCTGATATTGAATAAACGTTGTCAAACACTATGTTGTTTCAATGTTTATGACCAAAATTCATCGGTCAAATCAACGTCAGAACCCAACATTGAATAAACATCGTCAAAAAGCATGTTGTTTCAACGTTGTATTTGTGTTGTAGAATATTGGTTGAAAAATTACCAAAATTCAATGTTTGTGACCAAAATTCAATGGTCAAATCAACGTCAGAACCCAACATTGATTAAAGGTTGTTAAAAAGCATGTTGTTTTAACGTTGTATACGTGTTGTAGAATATTGGTTGGGAAATGACCAAATTTCAATGTCAAATCAATGTCACAACCTGACATTGAATAAACGTTGATAAAAAGCATGTTGTTTCAACGTTGTATTTGAGTTGTAGAATATTGGTTGGGAAATGACCAAATTTCAATGGTCAAATCAACGTAAGAACCCAACATTGATTAAAAGTTGTTAAAAAGCATGTTGTTTCAACGTTATGTTTGAGTTGTAGAATATTGGTTGGGAAATTACCAAATTTCAATGGTCAAATCAACGTCACAACATGACATTGAATAAACTTTGTCAAAAAGTATGTTATTTCAACGTTGTATTTGTGTTGTAGAATATTGGTTAGGAGATTACCAAATTTCAATGGTCAAATCAACGTCAGAACCCAACATTGATTAAAAGATGTTAAAAAGCATGTTGTTTCAACGTTGTATTTGTGTTGTAGAATATTGGTTTGAAAATGACCAAATTTCAATGGTCAAATCAACGTGAGAACCCAACATTGATTAAACGTTGTCAAACACTGTTGTTTCAATGTTTATGACCAAAATTCATCGGTCAAATCAACGTCAGAACCCAACATTGATTAAACGTCGTCAAAAAGCATGTTGTTTCAACGTTGTATTTGTGTTGTAGAATATTGGTTGGGAAATGACCAAATTTCAATGTCAAATCAATGTCACAACCTGACATTGAATAAACGTTGACAAAAAGCATGTTGTTTTAACGTTGTATTTGTGTTGTAGAATATTGGTTGAAAAATTACCAAAATTCAACGTTTGTGACCAAAATTCAATGGTCAAATCAACGTCAGAACCCAACATTGATTAAAAGATGTTAAAAAGCATGTTGTTTCATTGTTGTATTTGTGTTGTAGAATATTGGTTGGGAAATGACCAAAATTCAATGGTCAAATCAATGTCACAACTCTTCCCGTCAAATCATCTCCTCCTGGATTGCAAAAGGCAGCCTTTGAGGCTAAACCTATTTGTGTTTGTGCCAGACTTTGACATGAATATGTATCGTCGCAGAGTCTGTATCGCACCGGTGGCGGCCCAGCAGGCACAAGGCGTTGATACAACGTTGATTATATGTCCTTTAAAGACTGACATTGATACAATGTTGCAAAATAAATAGTAAATTGAGACGACGTCGATGTCTAATG
>NC_084549.2:70337500-70472500 GCF_033978685.3 Nerophis lumbriciformis | reverse complement strand
TTTTATGCCTGAAAATGTTTCATGTAAGTTAAAAATGTTGTCAAATAAGCTTTAATAATAATAATAATAATAATAATAATAATAATAATAATAATAATAATAATAATACATTTCACTTATAAGGCGCCTTTCTGGGCACTCAAGGACACCGTACAAAATCAAAACAATAAAATAAATTGGATAAAAACAACCAATGAATAAGCAGTCAGGAATAGGTGTGTTTTGAGTCTTGATTTGAAGAGGGATATTGAGTCTAAGTTACCAAGGTAATGAGTTCCAAAGATGAGGGGCTGAGCGGCTGAAAGTGTCTGGTGGACACTTTAAATAAGGGTACACGGCTTTAAACGTGGTAAAGCCGCAATAATCGAGGGTCGACCGTATTCCTGGATCGCTACAAAATTGCCACTAACTTCTCATGAGATCAGGCTAACGCTGATATGATCCGTGGCCCGGATCATGTTTTGTTATTTTTTTTGTTAGTTTTGCACTCCCTTAGTTCCTGTTTTTGTGCCACCCTTGAGTTTGTTTTTAGTCACCATGGTTGCCTCTGATTGGTGTCCGGGACGCTCACCAGTTTCCCGAGCACTAATCAGAGGCATTATTTAAGCCTGCCTCTGCCGGTCAGTCGGCCTGGCTTCGTTGTTTGCCATACGCGACAGGTTACGTTAGTATTTCTTGTCTCCTAGTTTATGCTTCCTGTGCTAGTTTGTACCTTAGCTTTTCCTTCTGCTTGTTTTCTGTTTTTGGTACGTCCTCGATTTTCGACGATGAAATCAAGTTCCTACCTGCACGCCTTGTCCTGAGTAGTCCGTCTGCATCCCGGGAGAACGAACCCCGCAGAAAGATGCGACCGCCCCCACACGTAACAAATGCAGAATGGTACAGAACGCTTTAGTTCAATTGGGTGTGCTTAAAAAGGTAGTAAAAAAAAAAACAAAGGTTAGTCACACAGCAAAAAGCGAGGCGGACGGCTTTCCCGGTATTGATCGAGCGGGCCGCTACGTCTCATAGAGATTCAAACAAGCGTCCCGTGCGCCCGGGCAGGGATAAAACCAGCTCGCCTTGCAGAATTCAACGTCGCGGCCACTTCATTTTATTCTTTACCAAACGGGGGTTCACATTATCGCTTTTGGAAGGAACGCCGCCTCTGACGGTAAGTGCCTGGAAGTGGGAGGAATGTTGCATCCACCACAGGCTCGCGCTGTGGGAAAGGCTCCAACTTCCAAACGCATCATTTGCTCCACGCTCACGCCGATGATTATTAATGCCGCCCCGAGGTTTACAAAGTCGAAATGCTGAATCCAGAGTATTAAAGTCTGCTACTGTGATGGGGAATTTATGTTGGGAAGGGGGAGAGAAAAAAAACGTATGTTCAGCGGATCACGTCCAAAGCCAACACGTTATCTCTCGCCGTGCTCGTAGCCTCGATCGCTTCTGGCGAGTAATTCGCTGACACGAGGAGAGCAAAGTCAACCTCTCCGCGCCGCTGATGTTGGCGCTAAAGCCTGGCACCTCTTCAAAGATCCAACACGGGACATTATTTAGTATTAAGTTCCATCTTAAAACTCATTTGTATACTCTAGCCTTGAAATAGACCCCCTTTTTAGACCAGTTGATCTGCCATTTTTTTTATGCTCAAGGGGGCACAGATTCGGTGACCACAGATGACGCGATAGCTGTCCAAAATCAAGACCCAAGGTGGACCACTTATCTGTGCATCAGTTGGGGACGTCTCTGCACTGCTGACCTGTTTCCACTCAAGATGATCTCCTGCTGGCCCCACTATGGACTGGACTCTCACTATTATGTTAGATCCACTATGGACTGGACTCTCACAATATTATGCTAGATCCACTATGGACTGGACTCTCACACTATTATGTTAGATCCACTATGGACTGGACTCTCACACTATTATGTTAGATCCACTATGGACTTGACTCTCACTATTATGTTAGAACCACTATGGACTGGACTCTCACACTATTATTTTAGATCCACTATGGACTGGACTCTCACACTATTATTTTAGATCCACTATGGACTGGACTCTCACACTATTATGTTAGATGCACTATGGACTGGACTCTCACACTATTATGTTAGATCCACTATGGACTGGACTCTCACTATATTATGTTAGATCCACTATGGACTGGACTCTCACTATTATGTTAGATCCACTATGGACTGGACTCTCACTATTATGTTAGATCCACTATGGACTGGACTCTCACACTATTATGTTAGATCCACTATGGACTGGACTCTCACACTATTATGTTAGATCCACTATGGACTGGAGACGGCAGGACTGAAAATGTCCGAAGTGAGCCCAACTTCTTTTTGTTTTTTTTTGTTTTTTTGTGTTGTGCGAGTGACAATTTGGGAGGATGGGGTCAGATGAAAGGGAAGTAGAAGGAAAGCGGGATCAAACGCCACACGCTTTCCTGTCTGCCTGCTTGTAGCGGGAGGCCATACATAGTGCATTGGATTCATATCAAGGTCTCCGTACACAGCCAGCACGCAGTGGCCTTATTATTCTTTACTTCAATAACAAACCCACGTCTTCCCCCTGCCCCGCCATCAAAGGCTCTCCGCAAGTGAAGACACACACCATATATGAGGCATTCATCCGCCTTGAAATTTAAAAAACAAGCTCTTTGAACTTTGTCTTTAAGGTCTAAAACTATGCGCTTTGGCTGCCTTAAGACATACGGGTCATAATGTAAACAGAGCGGCCGAGCGTCTGTCCTCGATTAAAAGTAACTTACTGTCGTCAGATTTTAAATATTGGCTAGGAACAAAAAAAGATACGAAGGAATGTCCATATGTCAAAGTTGTCATTTAAATACGATAAGTAGTCCTTCTTTGTGGTAATTGCGGCAGCTTTCTCAAAAAGGGCTTTGTTTTTCCAATGACATTGAGTCAACTTGTGATTTTATGAAGTAAGTGAAGTGTGAATTATATTTATATAGCGCTTTTCTCACCCTCAGACACTGCGCGGACCAGCTGGCTCCTGTCTTCACTGACATGTTTAACGCCTCTCTGGTGCCGTCCTGCTTCAAGAACTCCGCCATTGTCCCTGTCCCCAAGAAACCACGGATCACAGGACTTAATGACTAGAGGCCGGTGGCGCTGACGTCCGTGGTCATGAAGTCCTTTGAGCGCTTGGTCCTGCCCCACCTCAAGGACATCACCGCCCCCTCCTCCTGGACCCACTGCAGTTCGCCTACAGAGCCAACAGGTCCGTGGATGATGCAGTGAACCTGGCCCTCCACTTCATCCTGGAGCATCTGGACTCCCCAGGAACCTACGCCAGGATCCTGTTTGTGGACCTCAGATCTGCCTTCAACACCATCCTCCCTGGACTGCTACGAGACAAGCTCTGCCAGCTCAGCGTGCCCGACTCCCTCTGCAGTTGGATCATTGACTTCCTGACAGACCGACCCACCCAGCAAAGTCGCACTGTGAGTGAGGGAAAAAGTTGGAAAAGTGGGCAAAAGTCCCGAAAAAAGATCCAAAATCACACCCAGGTCCGAGTCCCACAAGTCCCGCCGCGTTCCACCAGAGTCCGGGGGTGCCTGACATGTCCAAAACCCACCCAGCAAAGTCGGACTGTGAGGTTGGATCATTGACTTCCTGACAGACCGAAGACAGCACGTGCGGCTGGGGAAGATTGTCTCGAACAGTCGAACCACGAACGCTGGTACTCATCAGGGCTATGTACTCTCCCCCCGGCTCTTCTCCCTGTACACAAACTGCTGCACCTCCAGTCACCAGTCCGTAAAGCTGCTCTAGTTTGCGGACGACACTACCCTCACCGGGCTCATCTCGGATGGCGATGAGTCCGCCAACAGGAGAGAGGTGGACCGGCTGGCGTCCTGGTACAGCCTCAACAACCTGGAGCTGAACGCCCAGAAAACAGTGGAGATGATCATGGACTTCAGGAAAGTCACATCCCCACCATCCCCCCTCACCCTGATGGACTCCTCCTTATGGAGAAATTTGCTCCAATAAAAAAACATTTTATTTACGCACCCTGTTCGAGAACCAATTAACAGTGCTATTGAAGGTCTCATTTAATTGGTGAAGTTAAGGATTTTTTTTATTTCAAACTGAGTGCACCACAGGGCTAGTGACAAGCGTGTGTGCTTGTCAGCAGGGTGGCTGCTTACAAGGAGGACAGTCAAACTTGTTGTTGTTTTGATGTTGTTATTAAATAGAAAGTTGATCCATCACCCCCTTGTTATGTTTGTTTGATATACAGGACTGAAAAGTACTTTATAGTGTGTACAAAGTTTGACTAAAATCCCATTATTCATAATGGTTCACACATTGTTCCCTATGGAGAAATATACTCCAATAAAAACATTTTTTATTTATGCACCCTGTTCAAGAACCAATTATATTTTAAATCAAAGTTCCACTGGAAATGTGTTAATTACTGTCATGACCAGAAGAACCAGGTGTTATTTTGTGTTCATGTAATAAGGTGTCTTTTATTGTTTTATTATATTATATTGAGTTGTTTTATCATATTTTATTGCTGTCTTTTATTAGTTTATTCTATTAAAATTTTTTGGTTACATTTATTACTTGTTTAATTTTAAATGCTTGTAATTTGATTACTTTTTATTGTTTCTTTTTTATGTGCAGCACTAATTAATGAAGTTAAGGAGTTTTTTTTTTATTTCAAACTGAGTGCACCACAGGGCTAGTGTCAAGCGTGTGTGCTTGTCAGCAGGGTGGCTGAATACAAGGAAGACAGTCAAACTTGTTGTTGTTTTGACGTTGTTATTAAATAGAAAGTTGATCCATCACCCCCTGTTATGTTTGTTTGATATACAGGACTGAAAAGTACTTTATATTGTGTTCAAAGTTTGACTAAAATCCCATTATTTATAATAGTTAACACATTGTCCCTCCAATCAAAAAAAAAATCTTTATATACGCACCCTTACATTTTTAAATCAAAGTTCCACTGCAAATGTGTTAATTACTGTCATGACCAGAAGAACCAGGTGTTATTTTGTGTTCATGTAATAAGGTGTCTGGACCGTCTTTTATTGTTTTATTATATTATATTGATTTGTTTTATCATATTTTATTGCTGTCTTTTATTAGTTTATTCAATTATAATTTTTTTGTTTTATTGTTTACTTGTTTCATTTTAAATGCTTGTAATTTGATTACTTTTTATTGTTTCTTTTTTATGTGCAGCACTCTGTGTTATTAACAGTGCTAATGGAATAGAGGGGATTGGATTGAAGGTGTCATTTATTTAATGAAGTTAAGGAGTTTTTTTTATTTCAAACTGAGTGCACCACAGGGCTAGTGACAAGTCTGTGTGCTTGTCAGCAGGGTGGCTGAATACAAGGAGGACAGTCAAACTTGTTGTTTTGATGTTGTTATTAAATAGAAAGTTGATCCATCACCCCCCTGTTATGTTTGTTTGATATACAGGACTGAAAAGTACTTTATATTGTGTTCAAAGTTTGACTAAAATCCCATTATTCATGATGGTTCACACATTGTTCCTCCAATTAAAAAAAAAATCTTTATATACGCACCCTTACATTTTTAAATCAAAGTTCCACTGCAAATGCGTTAATTACTGTCATGACCAGAAGAACCAGGTGTTATTTTGTGTTCATGTAATAAGGTGTCTGGACCGTCTTTTATTGTTTTATTATACTATAGATTTGTTTTATTATATTTTATTGTTGTCTTTTATTAGTTTATTCTATTATAATTGTTTAGTTTTATTGTTTACTTGTTTCATTTTAAATGCTTGTAATTTGATTACTTTTTAGTGTTTCTTTTTTATGTGCAGCACTCTGTAGAAAATGTTGTTGTTAACAGTGTTATATAAATAGAGTGGATTGGATTGGATTAAAGGTGTCATTTAATTGGTGAAGTTAAGGTTTTTTTTATTTGAAACTGAGTGCACCACAGGGCTAGTGACAAGCGTGTGTGCTTGTCAGCAGGGTGGCTGCGTACAAGGAGGACAGTCAAACTTGTTGTTGTTTTGACATTGTTATTAAATAGAAAGTTGATCCATCACCCCCTTGTTATGTTTGTTTGATATACAGGACTGAAAAGTACTTTATATTGTGTTCAAAGTTTGACTAAAATCCCATTATTCATAATGGTTCACACATTGTTCCTTCAATTAAAAACAAACTTTATATATGCACCCTTACATTTTTAAATCAAAGTTCCACTGCAAATGTGTTAATTACTGTCATGACCAGAAGAACCAGGTGTTATTTTGTGTTCATAAAATAAGGTGTCTGGACCGTCTTTTATTGTTTTATTATATTATATTGATTTGTTTTATCATATTTTATTGCTGTATTTTTTTAGTTAATTCTATTATAATTGTTTAGTTTTATTGTTTACTTGTTTCATTTTAAATGCTTGTAATTTGATTACTTTTTAGTGTTTCTTTTTTATGTGCAGCACTCTGGAGAAAGTTTTGTTGTTAATAGTGCTATATAAATAGAGGGGATTGGATTGGATTGAATGTGTCATTTAATTAATTAAGTTAAGGAGGTTTTTTTTTATTTCAAACTGAGTGCACCACAGGGCTAGTGACAAGTGTGTGTGCTTGTCAGCAGGGTGGCCGCATACGAGGAGGACAGTCAAACTTGTTGTTTTGACGTTGTTATTAAATAGAAAGTTGATCCATCACAAACTTGTTATGTTTGTTTGATATACAGGTCTGAAGAGTACTTTATATTGTGTTCAAAGTTTGACTAAAATCCCATTATTCATAATGGTTCACACATTGTTCCTTATGGGGAAATTTGCTCCAATAAAAAAACATTTTATTTACGCACCCTGTTCAAGAACCAATTACATTTTTAAATCAAAGTTCCACTGGAAATGTGTTAATTACTGTCATGACCAGAAGAACCAGGTGTTATTTTGTGTTCATGTAATAAGGTGTCTTTTATTGTTTTATTATATTATATTGAGTTGTTTTATCATATTTTATTGCTGTCTTTTATTAGTTTATTCTATTAAAATTTTTTGGTTACATTTATTACTTGTTTAATTTTAAATGCTTGTAATTTGATTACTTTTTATTGTTTCATTTTTATGTGCAGCGCTAATTAATGAAGTTAAGGAGTTTTTATTTTATTTCAAACTGAGTGCACCACAGGGCTAGTGACAAGCGTGTGTGCTTGTCAGCAGGGTGGCTGCATACAAGGAGGACAGTCAAACTTGTTGTTGTTTTGACGTTGTTATTAAATAGAAAGTTGATTCATCACCAACTTGTTATGTTTGTTTGATATACAGGACTGAAAAGTACTTTATATTGTGTTCAAAGTTTGACTAAAATCCCATTATTCATAATGATTCACACATTGTTCCTCCAATTAAAAAAAAAAATCTTTATATACGCACCCTTACATTTTTAAATCAAAGTTCCACTGCAAATGCGTTAATTACTGTCATGACCAGAAGAACCAGGTGTTATTTTGTGTTCATGTAATAAGGTGTCTGGACCGTCTTTTATTGTTTTATTATATTATATTGATTTGTTTTATCATATTATATTGCTGTCTTTTATTAGTTTATTATAATATATATATATTTTTTTATTGTTTACTTGTTTAATTTTAAATGCTTGTAATTTGATTACTTTTTTATTGTTTCTTTTTTATGTGCAGCACTCTGTGTTATTAACAGTGCTAATGAAATAGAGGGGATTGGGTTGAAGGTGTCATTTATTTAATGAAGTTAAGGAGTTTTTTTTATTTCAAACTGAGTGCACCACAGGGCTAGTGACAAGTCTGTGTGCTTGTCAGCAGGGTGGCTGAATACAAGGAGGACAGTCAAACTTGTTGTTGTTTTGACGTTGTTATTAAATAGAAAGTTGATCCATCACCCCCTTGTTATGTTTGTTTGATATACAGGACTGAAAAGTACTTTATATTGTGTTCAAAGTTTGACTAAAATCCCATTATTTACAATAGTTAACACATTGTCCTTCCAATTAAAAAAAAAATCTTTATATACGCACCCTTACATTTTTAAATCAAAGTTCCACTGCAAATGCGTTAATTACTGTCATGACCAGAAGAACCAGGTGTTATTTTGTGTTCATATAATAAGGTGTCTGGACCGTCTTTTATTGTTTTATTATACTATAGATTTGTTTTATTATATTTTATTGTTGTCTTTTATTAGTTTATTCTACTATAATTGTTTTGTTTTATTGCTTACTTGTTTCATTTTAAATGCTTGTAATTTGATGACTTTTTATTGTTTCTTTTTTATGTGCAGCACTCTGTAGAAAATGTTGTTGTTAACAGTGTTATATAAATAGAGTGGATTGGATTAGATTAAAGGTCTCATTTAATTGGTGAAGTTAAGTTTTTTTTATTTGAAACTGAGTGCACCACAGGGCTAGTGACAAGCGTGTGTGCTTGTCAGCAGGGTGGCTGGATACAAGGAGGACAGTTAAACTTGTTGTTGTTTTGATGTTGTTATCAAATAGAAAGTTGATTCATCACCAACTTGTTATGTTTGTTTGATATACAGGACTGAAAAGTACTTTATATTGTGTTCAAAGTTTGACTAAAATCCCATTATTTATAATGGTTCACACATCGTTCTTCCAATTAAAAAAAAAACTTTATATACGTACCCTTACATTTTTAAATCAAAGTTCCACTGCAAATGCGTTAATTACTGTCATGACCAGAAGAACCAGGTGTTATTTTGTGTTCATGTGATAAGGTGGCAGTTGAGTACATATTGGACGGGGGCTCCGGTTCTTTCTCATGCCACATAACTTTTCATGCGTCTCAATCGAAAGCCATTTGCGAGCGAGTAACAACGTTGACTCCCTCGCCCTGAGTGACAATAACCAAGTTGTCCACATCCATTCTACCGAGTTATCCACCCGCAGCCCATAAAGGCGAAATAACGCAGAGGGTTTTACTCACAGCGAGGGGCGACTCCGGCGCCGGACCCGGGCAGCCATTGGAAGTGACAGGGCCGCCCATCATGCACCTCTAACGGGGTCAGGGGGGGGCGTTATGGGGACTTGATCCAGAGCGAGGCCAAAGGGACCGCCAGCCTTTAGAGTGGATGGATGGAGCTGCGGCGGGAAGGAAGGACGGCTTGATTACATCATTTTTCAGCAGGGGGTGGGAAAAAAAGGCACTGTAAGGACCTTTGGGCGGCTGGATTGACAGTCGGCCTCTCCGCTAATACATTTCGGAGTGATCTGTCAGAAGGAAGAAATTGCTCCTGTTGACCTATCTCGCTCTGCGCTAAGTGACTGGGTTGCTGAATAAATGAGAGGTAAAAATCACAACAGAGTTGTTCAAAGACGGGGCGCGGGCTTTAAAGTGTGACAAGATGGCATGTGAAGAAGGAGCCGGGGAAAGGGGGACGTGTCAGGAGTTAATCACACTGTGGCGTTTATGCGTCTGTCGCGGGGATCCTGTTTTGTTTTGCTGCCTTTTCCCTGGAAAATCCACAAAATATTCCCCGAAGGCACGCTGCGGTGTGATGTTGCGCCACCTGTTTTCAAGGCGCGCTGGCGCTCCCCGGGGCCCCTCGACAAATCATCTCGCTTGTTCCTCCTGCGGGGGAAGAGACACAGTCACTCCTGGGTTTTGGGTGTCATCACATCATTGCCGGGAGACGCCCGAGCAGACTCCGCGTTTCCGTCTGCCCCGGTTTCCCAAAGTGAGAATAATGTAAGAATTAGGGATGAGGTTGCACTTGCAATGATTACGTTGACTAGCGTCACGTTCCACATGTCGGAAAAAGGACATCCGACCCTTTCTCCGTGTCTCTGCATTTACTGGTACTTTGTTCACTTCCTGTGTATACATTTTAATATAGATACAAATAAATATGACATATTTGGGGGCTCGTCCGGGATATAAAAAAAAAAAAAAAAAAAAAAAGAAGGGGGAGGAGGTGAGGGTGGATTCAAACTCTTGGATTCAGACTCCGTACAACAAAATAGCTTTAACAATATTCCTGTGGGTGTCACGTGTGGTGCGCATGGTGATGCAGGGTTTTGTTCTCCCAAGATGCAAAGGACGAATCCGGACAGGACTTGCAGGTAATAACTTGATTTATTAATAAAACAACACAAAACTGGTACAAAACAGAAAACAAACCGACTGAGAAAGTCGGTTTGCTAAGGCTAACACTTAGCACAAACTATGGAACTTAGCTGAGTCCAGGAAACAAGAACGAACTTACGTGGCAGTCGCGTGATGCAAAAACAAAGAAAGCAGCACGAGTGATGAACAAAGGTGGGGCTTAAATAGCGTCTGTGATTACAACAGGTGCGCGTCAGAAACACAAGCGGCAGGTGGAATTAATAAGTAACTATGGTAACCAACTCAAAGGTGCACAGACAGGAACAAAATGAGTCCAAGACTAACAGAAAACCCAAACAGAAATATGATCCGGGCAGCGGATCATAACAGTACCCCCCCCCTTAAGGGACAGATTCCAGATGTCCCCTGGAAAAACTAAAACCCACCAACTACACAACAGTTCAAGAGTCAAGGGAGGGCGGAGGGAGGTCTTGGCGGAGGGTTGCCAGGCCACGTGTCCCCGAATCCACCGGGGACGAGTCAGGTGGCGGCGGCGAATGGAACGCCGCTGCCGCAGGCAAGGCGGACGACCACGGAAAGGCCACATTCGTGGCTGACGAGGTGGGCGGCACTGCCGCAGGCGAGGCGGACGACCACGGAAAGGCCACATTCGTGGCTGACGAGGTGGGCGGGAGTGACGCCAGAACTTCAGCAGTCTTTGAGTCTTACGCCCAATTCGTGGGCGTACAAGAATTAACCCCTGAGAGGGCTGCATGCCGGTATCTGATGGCTGTTTGCGCAGCTGCCCAGCCCGAGGTCGTGGAGGCAACAACGCTGGCGACGAGGAAGGAGCAGACGTCGGCGTGGAAGCGGCAGGCATCGTCATCGGGGTAGGCGAGGCCGCAGCAGGAGTCGACGTCGCCGCCGTGGAAGCAGGAGGAGCAGTCGTCGCCGCCGTGGAAGCAGGAGGAGCAGTCGTCGCCGCCGTGGAAGCAGGAGGAGCAGATGTCGCCGCCGTGGAAGCAGGAGCAGCAGACGTCGCCGCCGTGGAAGCAGGAGGAGCAGTCGTCGCCGCCGTGGAAGCAGGAGGAGCAGTCGTCGCCGCCGTGGAAGCAGGAGGAGCAGATGTCGCCGCCGTGGAAGCAGGAGCAGCAGACGTCGCCGCCGTGGAAGCAGGAGCAGCAGACGTCGCCGCCGTGGAAGCAGGAGCAGCAGACGTCGTCGCCGTGGAAGCAGGAGCAGTTGCTAGCCGAGGAACAGGAACTAGCCGAGGAACAGGAGCAGTTGCTAGCCGAGGAACAGGAACTAGCCGAGGAACAGGAGCAGTTGCTAGCCGAGGAACAGGAACTAGCCGAGGAACAGGAACAGGTGCTAGCCGAGGAACAGGAACTGGAGATGGTGGCGTCTGCAAGCCCACCGGAGATGATGGTGGCGTCTGCAAGCCCACCGGAGATGATGGTGGCGTCTGCAAGCCCACCGGAGATGATGGTGGCGTCTGCAAGCCCACCGGAGATGATGGTGGCGTCTGCAAGCCCACCGGAGATGATGGTGGCGTCTGCAAGCCCCAGCACAAACTATGGAACTTAGCTGAGTCTAAGAAACAAGAACGAACTTACGTGGCAGTCGCGTGATGCAAAAACAAAGAAAGCAGCACGAGTGATGAACAGAGGTGGGCTTAAATAGCGTCTGTGATTACAACAGGTGCGCGTCAGAAACACAAGCGGCAGGTGGAATTAATAAGTAACTATGGTAACCAACTCAAAGGTGCACAGACAGGAACAAAATGAGTCCAAGACTAACAGAAAACCCAAACAGAAATATGATCCGGGCAGCGGATCATAACAGTGGGTAAGAAGTTATAACTAAATTGTTGCGTTTTGGACCAGTTGTTCCTCTCAGGGAATTCAAGTCACAAGTCGCTCCCAAGCTCTTTACGACACTTAAAGCTGAGTTGAAAAAACCACCAGAGACAGAATAGGTATTTTGTTGTATATTTTCAAAGCTTTGCAAATATACTTTTTTTAGACCAGTCCAGCATAGAACATTCTATCGCGCCGCCAAAAATGGTCTGCCGTCCCGATTCCAAAAACCCCCCCCCCTGGCAGTCATGTCTCTCTTAGCCAAAACAAATGCTTATTATCGCTCTCTCAAACATTCCTCACTTCAAGGTTAAGCACACACAGTTTACTTGGAGACAAAGCAGCAAGAGAAGAAATGGAAAACACGAGTTGTTTTCAAATATGACTATGAAATAAAAGAAGTACAACTTAAATTCGGATATATGTAAATATCTTCCTCCGACAATAACTACATGCTCCAATGCTGAAGTTGAACTGAAATGCTGACAGAATGTAGTATGGTTGTAAGAATAGTTTGAATGTTGAAGAGTTTGAATTTCCAGGAAAACCAGAGTTTGGTTTGGAACTTGGAAAAGTGTTAGTTTGGATGTCCAGGATGAGTGGAATGTGTTGATGTTGGAATGGTTTGAATAGGTTGAAAAATGTGGGAGTTATGCAACTTGAAAATATGTCCCATTCATTTCAATGGGAACTTCCTGGAAATTTGGGAATTTTGGGAAAAGCAGGATTTTTTGGGAAAATGATTAGGAGCATGAATGTACTGAATGAGCTGAATTGGTTGGTGTTGGAATTGTTTTTAATCAGGCAATAAATGTAAATGGTATTTGGGAATTTCGGGAAAATCTGGGAATTTTTGGAATTTGCCAAGGCAAAGCCCGCAATTCCCGAATAGGCTGAACAGTTTGAAGTTGGAACGGTTTGAATCGGATGAAAAATGTGGCGGGTGAAGAGCGCCAAAATCTGGAGAAGAAGACGTTTAACTAAAAAGGGCAATTCCTGAAGAACAGTTTGAATGTTGGAATAGTTTGAATGTTGAAGAGTTTGAATTTCTAGGAAAACCAGAGTTTGGTTTGGAACACATCGACGTCCCACTGGGGTGAGTTTTTCCTTGCCCTTATGTGGGCTCTGTACCGAGGATGTCGTTGTGGCTTGTGCAGCCCTTTGAGACACTTGTGATTTAGGGCTATATAAATAAACATTGATTGATTGATTGATTGATATTGTAATTGTTTGAGTAGGTTAAAAAATGTGGGAATTATACAACTTGGAAAATAAACTTCCTGGAAATTTGGGAATTTTGGGGAAAGCGGGATTATTTTGGGGAAAATGATTAGGAGCATGAATGTCCTGAATGAGCTGAATTGGTTGGTGTTGGAATTGTTTAAATCGGGCAAGAAATGTAAAAGTAGTAAATGATATTAGGGAATTTTGGGAAAATCTGGAATTTTTTTTGAAAATGGTAAAAAACTTGAATGGTCTGAATGAGCTGAAATGGTTGGGGTTAGAATTTCCAGGAACACCGCAGTTTGGTTTGAAACTTGGGAAAGTGTTAGTTTGGATGTCCAGGATGAGTGGAATGTGTTGATGTTGGAATGTTTTGAATAGGTTGAAAAATGTGGGAATTATGCAACTTGGAAAAAAAAACTTCCTGGAAATTTGGGAATTTTGGGGAAAGCGGGATTATTTTGGAAAATTATTAGGAGCATGAATGTCCTGAATGAGCTGAATTTGTTGGTGTTGGAATTGTTTAAATCGGGCAAGAAATGTAAAAGTAGTAAATGGTATTAGGGAATTTCGGGAAAATATGTAATTTTTTGGAAAATGGTAAACCACTTCAATGGTCTGAATGAGTTGAAATGGTTGCTGTTGTATTTTTTCAAATCGATCTAGAAATGTTGAAGTAGTAACATGTTGAATTGAGAAATGGTATTACAGAATTCCTGGAATTTCGGAAAACCGGGAATTTTTCCAGGTCATTTTAATTTTTTTGTCCTGATTAAGAGAAATGTTTTGACAGTGCAACGGTTGAAGTGGGTTGAAAAATGCGGGAAAGCTTAATCGCCAGAAAAAAGAGTGGAAATAGGGTTTTGGAAAACCAGGAATTCTGGGAAATCCTGGATTTTTTTTTTTACTTGGAAGAATGGTAGTTTGAATTTCCAGGATGGTGGAATGTGTTGAAGGTCGAATGGTTTGAGTCGGTTGAAAAATGTGGAAATGGTGGAAGTTTGAAAAATGGCCAATTCATTTTGAATGGGAAAAACCTGCAATTCTGGTAAATCTGGGAATTTTGGGGATTTGTCAAGGAAAAGCCCGCAATTGCTGAATAGGCTGAACAGTTTGAAGCTGGAACGGTTTGAACCTAATGAAAAATGTGGAAGGTAGAAAACTTGAAATTCTGGGAATGGTTTGAATGTTGAAGAGTTTGAATTTCCAGGAAAACCGGAGTTTGGTTTGGAACTTGGGAAAGTGTTAATTTGGATGTCCAGGATGAGTGGAATGTGTTGATGTTGGAATACTTTGAATAGGTTAAAAAATGTGGGAATTATGGAACTTGGAAAAAAAACTTCCTGGAAATTTTGGGGAAAGCGGGATTTTTGGGAAAATGATCTGTAGTAGAACAATGAGGCTGTATTCCTTTCTGGATAGGTGGGGGCTTTCTTCGGATGCAAGAAGTTGTCTCTTCCGTTTGAATGTTAGACCAATTCGAGAAGCCGATATGAATGTATTGATGTGGGCTGGTCTCCTGAAGCTTCAGTAAAACTTGACAATATTCCTATTCTGTCTTGATGGTCCTTCTTACTCTGCATATATGTCATCTGAAAGAAGTTGGGATTGACCAGTGACTTTAATTCCCTGGGAGGGAAGACTGGTCAAACGCAACAGTACTCAAATGTTCATGTATTCAACGGTACTTTAAAATCCACAGTAAGAGAACCGCTAAAGGAGGTGCGGCAACACAAACCTTAAGATTTTTTTTTTATTTTTTTTTTCACAATTAAAGGGGCTGTTTGCAATTTTCTCATAGTTACATTTTTAAACGGATAACTAATGTTACAATTAGTGGTTGGAAAGTGGTGCAGACCGCCCTAGTTTAATGTTTTTGGGTGTATACCGACTGTCACCATGGAGACACTCATTTCCCTCCAAATTTATGGAACAATGGTCCAATGGGGTGTTTTATCATGTTGTTGAACATGCAGCACACATATGTAATATGTACTACCTTTACTGGGCTATATTGAAGCAGGATTTAAGACCATCCATCCATCCATTTTTTACCGCTTGTCCCTCTCGGGGTTGCTGGAGCCTATTTAGTGTTCCTTAAACATTGGGCCAGGGCGAGTGCCAAAATACTTAGTTGTAATATTACTTTTCCACCGCACGTGGCAGTCATGGCAATATCAAACAAACAGAAGAAGTCTGGAGCTAAAGTCATAGAGAAGTATATTTAGCGCAAAAAAATATGACTAAAGTGGTAAGGCTATATTTTCATTTGCCTTTTAATTTCATTAACAGTTTAGTTAAGAAACATATTCATTATTCATTTAGTTTTTTTTTTTTTAGCACAACATAATTGTAAGTACATTTATTTTCATCAGTTATTTATGAATCCCTTCTTTGGTTAATACTTATTTTTCCAATCAGCCTGACCTAAGCCTAAGGTGTATGTGTTCGATCAATAATAATTCTCAGTTTCATATCATTTGACAGGGTTGTGAACTGTAAGTAGGTTGGATATTAATACTGAATATAATTAAAATCAAGAGTAGGATTGCTAATTAAGTGTTCGTATTCGCGTGGGCCCCGAGGTCAAAAAGTTTCAGAACCCCTGAGACAACAAAACCTACTTTTAGTGTTGTGATGGCGCGTCTGGAATGATTGATTGAATTATTGATGAGTTGGTCTATTTATTTTGTCCGAGTTATGGGAGCGCTCTGCTGTTTTAAGGACCTAAAAAAAAAAAAGGACCTAAAAGAAAAAATGGTCAAAGATCATCTCTGTGACAGCAACTCGAGTGTTTTTAGGAATTTGCTGCAAAAATCCCCTAAGTTTTGACCTGAAAGATTTGGCCCCGGAGCCACCAGTTGAATAGAACTTGTTTAGTAGCTCAGGCCCATATTGTACTGACTGTAGGAGCCATGGTCTCATCCTGTGACCGATACTAGTGTAGATTTGATATTTGTAGTTAATCTAGTCATTGTCATATTCGGAAATGCTCGATTTAAGCGCAAAAAATATGCTTTTAAAAAATGCGTCGGCAGTGCGCCTTATATATGGAAAAGATCGAAAATAGACCAATCGTCTGCGGCGCGCCTTATATATGAAAAAAGATCGAAGCTAGACCATTCGTCGGCAGTGCACCTTATATATGGAAAACAAGATCGAAAGTGGATCATTCATTGGCAGTGCGCCTTATAATCCAGTGTGCCTGATGTATGGAAAAAAGATCGGAAGTACATCATTCATCGGCAGTGCGCCTTATAATCAGGTGCGCTTTCTATATGAAAAAAATTGAAAATACACCATTCATCGGCATTGGGCCTTATAACCCGGTGCGCCTTATGTATGTAAAAAGATCAAAAATAGAACATGCATCGGCAGTGTGTCTTATAAACCGGTGCGCCTTATATGTGAAAAAAGATCGAAAATAGCCCGTTCATCGGCAGTGCGCCTTATAGCCCAGTGCACCTTATATATGGAAAAAAAAAATCGAAAATAGACCATTCGTCGGCAGTGCGCCTTATATATGAAAAAAAAATCGAAACTAGACCATTCGTCGGCAGTGCGCCTAATAACCCGGTGCGCCTTATATATGGAAAAAAGATTGGAAGTAGATCATTCATCGGCAGTGCGCCTTATATATGAAAAAAAAAATGAAAATAGACCATTCATTGGCAGTGTGCCTTTTAACCCGGTGCGCCTTATGTATGTAAAAAGATCGGAAATAGAACATGCATCGGCAGTGTGTCTTATAAACGGCGCGCCTTTTGTATGAAAATAGACCTGACTCGACCCGCTCATCGGCAGTGCGCCTTATATATGGAAAAAAGATCGAAAGTCGATCATTCATCGGCAGTGCACCTTATAACACGCTGCGCCTTATGTACGTCAAAAGATCGAAAATAGAACATGCATCGGCAGTGTGTCTTATAAACGGCGTGCCTTTTGTATGAAAATAGACCTGACTCGACCCGCTCATCGGCAGTGCGCCTTATAATCCGGTGCGCTTATATATGGAAAAAAGATCGAAAGTCGGTCATTCATCGGCAGTGCACCTTATAACCCGCTGCGCCTTATGTATGTAAAAAGATCGAAAATAGAACATGCATCGGCAGTGTGTCTTATAAACTGGAGCGCCTTTTGTATGAAAATAGACCTGACTAGACACGCTCATCGGCGGTGCGCCCTATGGTCCAGAAAAATACGGTAAGGGCAAAAAAAAAATGCTTAAAAAAATGTGCAATGGAGCGAAGCTGCAAAAAAGACGGTTTTCCCATTCAGTTTCCGAAGCACTGTCTAGTTTCCTTTGTTTGCTCCCCCTGACTTTCCCCGAAGGTATTTCCAAGGTGTGGCTTGTCCAAACAAACATGTCCGAAAACGAAAAGAGAAATGTTTCTACGCGGTGTCATTGTGCAGCTGCCGCGTCCGCAGGGTCCCGCAGATTAAACAGCCCCCGCCACACCCTCGCATTAGTCATGCACCTCGGCCCTCGTGCACAATGGCTGACCTGAATCGGCGGTCCTGTTCTCAATCAGCGTCTCCCACCAAGGTTATTGGCCGAAATCCAGAGGTCGTGGCGGGATCCCGGTTCATCACGAGGCCCAGGCATGTGGAGTTAATAATTTGTGTTTTACAGCTGTTACACAATGGACACTGTGTCAAACTCCTCCGACAAGGTGGCCTCCCGGCTTCACGTGTCTGGGCGAGACTGTTGACGAGAGGGAGGGGAAAAAAAAAAAAAAAAGCCAAAGAAAGTTATTCATGCAAAGGAGAGCAGGAGTCAGGTTGTGATGTATAATGCAGAAAGCCGTGCGACGGCGCGTCGCTCTAATGTTGTATTTAGGAGGCAGCCTGACTGCGAGCCCACGTTCCCTGCGCGACGGCGGCGAGACAATTTGTATAGATCTCCACGACGAGCGCCAGGGAAGGGCCGAAACATCCGCTCCGCGGGCCGAGGCGAACGCCAGAAGTGACGTGAGGTCGCAGCGACGCGGCTGACCCAGCTAAGGCACGGACACTTCATTAGGAACGCCTGCACCAGAGCTAACAAAACACGTCCAGAAATGTCAGCCATTTAAACTGCGAGGGTCTGTTTTGACTTACATGACACATGCTGTATTTTATAAAAGGGGTAGGCAGAATTAATTTCCCCAGCAAGGTCCCTAATTGTACAATATTGATGCATATTCTGTTATACAAATAAATATAACATTGCAATGTTTACCTAAATCATGAAATAACATAACAGCAACCGGTGCAATGGACGTCGAGTGGATCTAACATAGTAGTGAGAGAGTCCAGTCCATAGTGGATCTAACATAATAGTGAGAGTCCAGTCCATAGTGGATCTAACATAATAGTGAGAGTCCAGTCCATAGTGGATCTAACATAATAGTGAGAGTCCAGTCCATAGTGGATCTAACAAAATAGTGACAGTCCAGTCCATATTGGATCTAACATAATAGTGAGAGTCCAGTCCATAGTGGATCTAACATAATAGTGAGAGTCCAGTCCATAGTGGATCTAACATAATAGTGTGAGAGTCCAGTCCATAGTGGATCTAACATAATAGTGTGAAAGTCCAGTCCATAGTGGATCTAACATAATAGTGTCGGAGTCCAGTCCATAGTGGATCTAACATAATAGGGAGAGTCCAGTCCATAGTGGATCTAGCATAATAGTGAGAGTCCAGTCCATAGTGGATCTAACATAATAAAGTGAGAGTCCAGTCCATAGTGGATCTAACATAATAGTGTGAGAGTCCAGTCCATAGTGGATCTAACATAATAGTGAGAGTTCAGTCCATAGTGGATCTAACATAATAGTGAGAGTCCAGTCCATAGTGGATCTAACATAATAGTGAGAGTCCAGTCCATAGTAAATCTAACATAATAGTGAGGGTCCAGTCCATAGTGGATCTAACATAATAGTGTGAGAGTCCAGTCCATAGTGGATCTAACATAATAGTGAGAGTCCAGTCCATAGTAGATCTAACATAATATTGTGAGAGTCCAGTCCATAGTGGATCTAACATAATAGTGTGAGAGTCCAGTCCATAGTGGATCTAACATAATAGTGTGCGAGTTCAGTCCATAGTGGATCTAACATAATAGTGTGAGAGTCCAGTCCATAGTGGATCTAACATAATAGTGTGAGAGTCCAGTCCATAGTGGATCTAACATAATAGTGAGGGAGTCCAGTCCATAGTGGATCTAACATAATAGTGTGAGAGTCCAGTCCATAGTGGATCTAACATAATAGTGAGAGAGTCCAGTCCATAGTGGATCTAACATAATAGTGTGAGAGTCCAGTCCATAGTGGATCTAACATAATAGTGAGAGTCCAGTCCATAGTGGATCTAACATAAGAGTGTGAGAGTCCAGTCCATAGTGGATCTAACATAATAGTGAGAGTCCAGTCTATAGTGGATTTAACATAATAGTGTGAGAGTCCAGTCCATAGTGGATCTAACATAATAGTGAGAGTCCAGTCCATAGTGGATCTAACATAAGAGTGTGAGAGTCCAGTCCATAGTGGATCTAACATAATAGTGAGAGTCTAGTCCATAGTGGATCTAACATAATACTGTAATAATAGTGGAAAAACTCCCAACCCAGTGGGATGTTGATGTGAATGACTATGAGAAACCTTGGCGAGGACCGCATATGTGAGACCGGATGCAATGGACGTCGAGTGGGTCTGACATAATATTGTGAGTGTCCAGTCCATAGTGGATCTAACATAATAGTGTGAGAGTCCAGTCCATAGTGGATCTAACATAATAGTGAGAGTCCAGTCCATAGTGGATCTAACATAATAGTGAGAGTCCAGTCCATAGTAGATCTAACATAATAGTGAGAGTCCAGTCCATAGTGGATCTAACATAATAGTGAGAGTCCAGTCCATAGTGGATCTAACATAATAGTGTTAGATCCACTATGGACTGGACTCTCACTATTATGTTAGATCTACTATGGACTGGACTCTCATAATATTATGTCAGACCCACTCGGCGTCCATTGCATCCGGTCTCCCTTAGGGGGAGTGGGGGGGGGGGATTACCCACATATGCGGTCCTCTCCAAGGTTTCTCATAGTCATTCACATCGACGTCCCACTGGGTTGGGAGTTTTTCCTTGTAGCCCGTGACAGGTGAGTGAGTGAGTCAGTACCATCACAAGTCAGTCCCGGGCAGCAAACGCCGTAAAAAATTGAAACGACGAAGTTTTTTCCGCTGCGGAGAATAAAAAGATATTTACTTATTTACCGCCTGAGCCAAAAAGACTGGCGATGGAACTGACGTCTATCAACAATGTTTGAGTGAGGAATAATGAATATATTTGCCGTGTAATTCAGACGTGCGCTCGCCTCCAGATAGTTGAGCTTCCCCCCTTCATGCACCTCTGTATTTTATTCAAAGCAGGAGCCGAGCAGAGGAAGGTGAAAAAAAAAAGAAGCTTTTATTATCCAGCCTATCGCTACAGCCGGAGGAGAAACGCCGGGTAAAATAGTGACTTAATATTTCATATTGGTTGGATTATTCATCCGTACACACACAAGACATTTCCCCCCCGCACGTCCTCATTAACCCTGTAATGTTCATATTGTTGTTACTCAGCCAGCGTTTATGGGTCTGATGGACCCGTTGCATTTTTGTGGCTTTTAAAGCCTCACAATCAAACACTTTTATGTTAAAATACTGAACAATTGTTTACCTTATCCCAGGGGCGTCACTAGCTTTTAAGGACATGGGGGGGCTTAGCCCCCAGGAGATGCACAGGATGCAAGCGAACGTAGCGCACGAGCACAAAACTTCACCAACGGCTAACAAAGACTTAGAAATGATTCATTGTTATTATTATTATTTCAGTCGGTTTATTTTCAATCTGTGTTCAGTACAACAACAAACATGGGTTTGCACAGTGACATTTTGTTTACAGCATCAACAAGAAACAATTACTTGCATGATGATTATTTTTATTATCTACTGATGATAGTCATATGTGAATGAGCTCAGCTCCTGTTCTCCTCCATGTGTAAAGTGAGAAACACAGCTGATGCTCCAGAAGGAAGTAACCCCAAAGATAGCAAATGGTAAAAAAGAGTGCACATTTAACTTTATAAATAATCAGGACCTCAATGATGCATTTCAGGCTAACTAGCTAACTAAGTAGCAGCATTGTTTTAGAGCGGGAATGTCAACTTTTTGTCAAACACAGACCTGGTGTAAAGTGGAGCTAATACATTTTACTACAAGCAGTGATGAATACTTACTTTCTTGAAAAAGTTTCTTATGTCCATTTTGCATCCGTTCACGTTCTTGTTCTGCAGTGCTGTGTGCTAATGTGCTTCGTACACCTGCAGGACCGCAAGCAAGGTCGCGGAGAAAATGCGGACTGGATTTTGAGTGATGTGGGCATTTTCTATATAAACAAGTCCAAGGACCGCAAGCAAGGTCGCATAAAAAATGCGGACTGGATTTTGAGTGATGTGGGCATTTTCTATATGAACAAGTGGAATGGATTGGATACCGACACACTAAAGGGGCTCTCTACCTTACGCTATGAAGTGAGGGGAAATTGAGTGAATAATGACAGGTTATATTATTATTTATTTAAACTCATATTCGGGCCACTTTATAATGAATATGTCGGCATGTATTTGTAAAAAAAAATGAATATATAATATATATATATATATATATATATATATAACACCAGATTATTTAGGGGGGCTTAAGAATAGGCCTAACAACGCCAATGCCTTATCCCAATAAACATCTGTTCAGTATTTTAACATAAAAGTGTTTGATTGTGAGGCTTTAAAAGCCACAAAATTCAATGGGTCCATCAGACCCATAAATGCTGGCTGAGTAACAACAATAATAATCCATCCATCTTCTTCCGCTTATCCGAGGTCAGGTCGCGGGGGCAGCAGCCTAAGCAGGGAAGCCCAGACTTCCCTCTCCCCAGCCACTTCGTCCAGCTCCTCCCGGGGGATCCCGAGGCGTTCCCAGGCCAGCCGGGAGACATAGTCTTCCCATCGTGTCCTGGGTCTTCCCCGTCGGACGTGCCCTAAACACCTCCCTAGAGAGGCGTTCAGGTGGCATCCTGACCAGATGCCCGAACCACCTCATTTGGATCCTCTCCATGTGGAGGAGCAGCGGCTTTACTTTGAGCTCCCCCCGGATGGCAGAGCTTCTCACCCTATCTCTAAGGGAGAGACCCGCCACCCGGCGGAGGAAACTCATTTCAGCCGTGATCTTGTCCTTTCAGTCATAACCCAAAGCTCATGACCATAGGTGAGGATGGGAACGTAGATCGACCGGTAAATTGAGAGCTTTGCCTTCCGGCTCAGCTCCTTCTTCACCACAACGGATCGATACAGCGTCCGCATTACTGAAGACGCCGCACCGATCCGCCTGTCGATCTCACCATCCACTCTTCCCTCACTCGTGAACAAAACTCCGAGGTACTTGAACTCCTCCACTTGGGGCAGGGTCGCCTCTCCAACCCGGAGATGGCACTCCACCCTTTTCCGGGCGAGAACCATGGACCCGGACTTGGAGGTGCTGATTCTCATCCCAGTTGCTTCACACTCGGCTGCGAACCGATCCAGCGAGAGCTGAAGATCCTGGCCAGATGAAGCCATCAGGACCACATCATCTGCAAAAAACAGAGACCTAATCCTGCAGCCACCAAACCAGATTCCCTCAACGCCTTGACTGCGCCTAGAAATTCTGTCCATAAAAGTTATGAACAGAATGGGTGACAAAGGGCAGTCCAACCCTCACTAGGAAACGTGTCCGACTTACTGCCGGCAATGCGGACCAAGCTCTGACACTGATTATACAGGGAGCGGACCGCCACAATCAGACAGTCCCATACCCCATACTCTCTGAGCACTCCCCACAGGACTTCCCGAGGGACACGGTCGAATGCCTTCTCCAAGTCCACAAAGCACATGTAGACTGGTTGGGCAAACTCCCATGCACCCTCAAAGACCCTGCCGAGAGTATAGAGCTGGTCCACAGTTCCACGACCAGGACGAAAACCACACTGTTCCTCCTGAATCCGAGGTTTGACTATCCGGCGTAGCCTCCTCTCTATAATAATAATAATAGATGTTATTTGTAAAAAAGCACTTTACATTGAGTAAACAACCTCAAAGTGCTACAGTGTATTAAAGCATCCACAGTCTGTGGTGCCCTCAGGTGGTCAGGGAGAGCGTTCCACAGACTGGGAGCGGCGGAGCAGAAAGCCCGGTCTCCCATTGTTCGTAGCTTTGTCCTCGGAGGTTGGAGGAGGTTAGCCTGTCCGGAGCGGAGGTGTCGTGGGTAGGATTTGGGGGTGAGTAGTTCTTTGAGGTAGAGGGGGGCATTGGTGGGTTAGTAGGGAGACTTTGAATTCAATCCTGAGTGGAACAGGAAGCCAGTTGAGAGTTGGTGTGATATGGTCGTATTTCCGCTCTCTCATCAGGATCCTAGCAGCACTATTCTGTATGTATTGCAGCTTCTGGATCTTCTTGCAATGTGAACGTTGCACGGGAAAATTCATCTGCCAGTTTCTGCATCCCGCAGGGATTCTTCTTTTCGTGTTTCTGCGCTTACCTTTCCCACACAAGGTTGCAACATTGTTTGTCAACACTGTCTGCTCTCATTTTCTCGCACATTTGACCCTCTGATGTTCTGTGTGCCTACACTCTGTCCTCCTCCTGTCTAGGCCTGCTGTGTGTGTGTGTGTGTGTGTGTGTGTGTGTGTGTGTGTGTGTGTGTGTGTGTGTGTGGTACACAGAACATCAATTTCCACACTTCTATTAGCCCTGGGTCCAGTGGACCCGGGCATCTTATATGTAATAGAATTGTGTAGGGGGGGTGTATGGTGTGTGGTCATTAAATATGTATTCTGATATATGTTCTTCACAGAAAATGAGCCAAAGTCAGTTAGTCTCAGTTTGAAAAATTAATTAATTGTATCATTTTGATACAACAAGGTTGCAACATTGTTTGTCAACACTGTCTGCTCTCATTTTCTCGCACATTTGACCCTCTGATGTATTGTGTACCTACACCATACTTGCCAACCTTGAGACCTCCGAATTCGGGAGATTGGGTGGGTGTGGGGTGGGCGGGCGGGGGGCAGTGCTGGGGGAGGATTTATAGCAAGAATTCACTGAAATTAAAGTATTTCTTTATATATATGTATATATATATATATATATATATATATATATATATATATATATATATATATATATATATATACATATATATATATATATATATATATACATATATATATATACGACAAATCATCTCAAACCACAACAAAACAATTGCAAATGAGCCGTCGACCCCCAGACAGAGCGACTCCAAAACCAACAAAGGATGTAACTGTCGAAAGAAACCTGATTGCCCTCTCAACGGGGGGTGCTTACAAACATCAGTTGTCTACCAATCTAAGGTAATACGCAAGGACATTAACACATCCGACACATACGTAGGATTAACCGAGGGAGAATTCAAAACGAGATGGAACAATCACAAGGCTTCTTTCAGGAACAAAAACCTGCGAAATACCACAGAACTCAGCAAACACATTTGGGACCTCAAAGACAATAATGTTGAATATTCAATAACATGGCAAATTCTTGCATCCAGCACACCTTACAATAGTGGTAATAAAAGATGCAACCTATGCTTGAAAGAGAAACTGTTTATTATTTACCGTCCAGACCTGTCATCCCTCAACAAGCGCAGCGAAATTGTAACAACATGCCGCCATAGACGGAAACACCTCCTAGGTAACACATGAGCCAATCACCACGCCCCTAGGCCAGCCTGTACCCACCCACTCTGTGCCCTATATAAACCATGGTATGCGAATGCTCCCATTAAAATCTCCTGATGATTGAGGGTACCCTCCCTCATGAAACAGGCCTGTAGAGATGAAATAGTCTTGTGATTTTTTCCCCACACATACATATATATATATATATATATAGTACAGTAAACAGTAATGAAAACACAGTTGTTCTACTAACTGTACTGTACTTGCTGCTTACTTTAAAACAAAAATAACACTTACCTTTCACAATTTGAGTAGCTTTTGTTCTGCCATTTGAGTACTGGCGAGCGATCTCTGGATCCGGGAACATACCCTTCACGGATTTGTTGAAAACATCCGCAAATGAGAACGGAATGATGGAAATCCGGATGTTGTGTGTCAGTGTATTGTAATAATCCCAGGAATGTAGGCTCATGCGACTTCTTTGTTTGTCTTTATTGCACAAGATGTTATTCAACCACACAACAGCTCCAATGTGTGTCTATCCCTTTTCCCGGCAAAACTCGAACACCCACTTCCTTTAACAACGTCACTTACCTATCTCTCCCGGAAGTCCCGCCCCCCCAGCCAAAGTCATAGGCTAACACCCCGTCGCTAGCCGCTACAGTATTAACGTGCCGGCTGGAATAAACACACGCTGAGAAATAGCTCCGTGCCTGCCTACTTTATGGGTTCTAGATCAACCTATGGATAACGGAGACATATATAATAGTCTACTTTTCTGTGAGAGAGGACGCTAAAGGCACCAATATAGTTGTCTGGATGGAAATCGGGAGATTTTCTGGGAGAATAGTTGTCCCGGGAGATTTTCGGGAGAGGCACTGAAATTTAGGAGTCTCCCGGAAAATTCGGGAGGGTTGGGAAGTATGACCTACACTCTGTCCTCCTCCTGTCTAGGCCTACTGTGTGTGTGTGTGTGTGTGTGTGTGTGGTACACAGAACACCAATTTCCACACTTCTATTAGCCCCGGGTCCAGTGGACCCGGACATCCTATATGTAATAGAAATGTGTAGGGGGGGTGTATGGTGTGTGGTCATTAAATATGTATTCTGAGATATGTTCTTCACAGAAAATGAGCCAAAGTCAGTGAGTCTCAAATTGAAAAATTCTTTAATTGTATCATTTTGATACAACAAGGTTGCAACATTGTTTGTCAATACTGTCTGCTCTCATTTTCTCGCACATTTGACCCTCTGATGTTCTGTGTACCTACACTCTGTCCTCCTCCTGTCTAGGCCTGCTGTGTGTGTGTGTGTGTGTGTGTGTGTGGTACACAGAACATGAATTTCCACACTTCTATCAGCCCCGGGTCCAGTGGACCCGGACATCTTATATGTAATAGAAATGTGTAGGGGGGGTGTATGGTGTGTGGTCATTAAATATGTATTCTGATTTATGTTCTTCACAGAAAATGAGCTAAAGTCAGTGAGTCTCAGTTTGAAAAATGTATTAATTGTATAATTTTTCCTTTTAAAGGGGAACATTATCACCAGACCTATGTAAGCGTCAATATATACCTTGATGTTGCAGAAAAAAGACCATATATTTTTTTAACCGATTTCCGAACTCTAAATGGGTGAATTTTGGCGAATTAAACGCCTTTCTAATATTTGCTCTCGGAGCGATCGGGAAGCAATCCACCATTTTCTCAAACACCGAGTCAAATCAGCTCTGTTATTTTCCGTTTTTTTGACTGTTTCCCGTACCTTGGAGACATCATGCCTCGGAGGGTGTAACAACACGAACAGGGACGGATTCAAGTTGCACCAGTGGCCCAAAGATGCCAAAGTGGCAAGAAATTGGACGTTTGCTCCGCACACTTTACCGACGAAAGCTATGCTACGACAGAGACGGCAAGAATGTGTGGATATCCTGCGACACTCAAAGCAGATGCATTTCCAACGATAAAGTCAAAGAAATCTGCCGCCAGACCCCCATTGAATCTGCCGGAGTGTGTGAGCAATTCAGGGACAAAGGACCTCGGTAGCACGGCAAGCAATGGCGGCAGTTTGTTCCCGCAGACGAGCGAGCTAAACCCCCTGGATGTATTGGCTCACACCGTCCCGAAGATGATCAAGAGAAGAATATCGACCCTAGCTTCCCTGGCCTGCTGACATGAGGGTATGTCTACAGAATATATTAATTGATGAAAACTGGGCTGTCTGCACTCTCAAAGCGCATGTTGTTGCCAAATGTATTTCATATGCTGTAAACCTAGTTCATAGTTGTTAGTTTCCTTTAATGCCAAACAAACACATACCAATCGTTGGTTAGAAGGCGATCGCCGAATTCGTCCTCGCTTTCTCCTGTGTCGTTTTCGTCGGTTTCGCTTGCATACGGTTCAAACCGATATGGCTCAATAGCTTCAGTTTCTTCCTCAATTTGGTTTTCGCTACCTGCCTCCACACTACAACCATCCGTTTCAATACATGCGTAATCTGTTGAATCGCTTAAGCTGCTGAAATCCGAGTCTGAATCCGAGCTAATGTCGCTGTATCTTGCTGTTCTTTCCGCCATGTTTGTTTGTGTTCACTATGTGACGTCACAGGAAAATGGACGGGTGTTTATAACGGGTCCCTCTGGAACATCCTGAAGTCCCTCGGAGTCCCAACTAAAATCACCACACTCTTTCAGCAGTTGTATCAGGGTGCAGAAAGCTGTGTGCGTGTGAACTGTAAAGACTCTGAGTGGTTCCCCATCAACAGCGGGGTCAGGCAAGGCTGTGTTGCCGCACCAGAACTATTTAACTGTGTCATCGACCACCTGATGTCCAGAGTCTGTGTGCGAGTCCCCGGGGTGTCACTTGGAAACTACACCCTAAAGGACCTCGAATACGCCGATGACACCACCCTGTTCAGTGAGACCGCTGACCAGCTCAGGGAGGCCCTCGGTGTGTTTGATGAGGAGACCAAACAGCTCGGCCTGAAAATCAGCTGGTCCAAAACCGAACTCATGCATATCGGCGATGGACCAGACCCACCACCCTTCTTATTTGAGGATACCCCTGTCCACTTTGTCCCTACCGTCAGATACCTCGGCTCGACAGTCACCAACACCGGCGACCTCAAACGAGAGGTGGACCGCCGTCGCGCCCTTGCAGCCTCCGTCATGCAGTCCCTGTGGAGACCGTTGTGGCGACACCGGCACATATCTCGGGACACCAAGTTGAGGGTCTACAATTCCTCTGTCATCTCTGTCCTTCTGTACGGCTCGGAAACATGGCCGCTGAATAACATCCTGGCGGCCAGGCTAGATGGCTTTGATTCCAGAGCCCTCAGGAGGATAGAAGGCATCACGTGGAGCCAGCATGTCACCAACAAGACCCTAAGAGAGCTAACCCAACAGCTCCCAGCCTCTCGCCTCGCAGCAATGCGGCGAGTGCGCTGGTATGGCCATGTCATCCGCCTGCCGGGGGAACACCCCACGCGCAAAATCCTGCCACGCGAGCTGGCTGGAGACGCCCTAGAGGCGCCCCCAGGACTCGCTGGCTGGATGTATTAGCCCAGGACCTTAAGGCCTGCAATGTGACTATGGCACAAGCTCAACACCTTGCCCACAACAGACCCAGATGGAGAGACCTGGTTGCTATGGTCGGCTCTACGCGCCCTGAAGAGCAAGAGGACTAAGTAAGTAAGTAAGTAAGTTTATAATGATGGTTAAAATCAGGCACTTTGAGGCTTTTTTTAGGGATATTGCGTGATGGGTAAAATTTTGTAAAAAAACTTCGAAAAATATAATAAGCTACTGGGAACTGATTTTTAAAGGTTTTAACCATTCTGAAATTGTGATAATGTTCCCCTTTAGCAGAGGTGTGGACTCGAGTCACATGACTTGGACTCGAGTCAGACTCGAGTCATGAATTTGATGACTTTAGACTCGACTTGACAAAATGTAAAAAGACTTGCAACTCGACTTAGACTTTAACATCAATGACTTGTGACTTCACTTGGACTTGAGCCTTTTGAATTGACATGACTTGACATGACTTGCTACTTTCCCCAAAACCCAAAGATGAAAAAGTTATTCGGGAGCGCTCCGTATTTTTCATTGTGTACTTGTCTGTCAGCGTTGCGTGTGTCAGCTGGTGTGCGCTCAGTACAACAGCCAATCAAATTAGATCTACTTTGTTTTCATCACACAGCATTCATCCAATCAAATTGCAGGAAGAAGACATGTCCAAACCACACGCCAGTGAACAAAAAATGATACCTAAAATAATTTTGTTTGGGTATAAAAATTACGAGGTGGTCAACACAAAACGGTTTGCAGTATGCAACACATGCGGTTCGAAAATTACTGATGGAGAGGCAACAACTTCCAACTTCGTCCGGCATTTGAAGTTGCACAAAGAACGGTAAGTTTTGAATGTAAGATAACGTTTATTGGCTAAGTAACGTGACTTTTATTTGCTGTGTAGTTAAATCAGTGAGGCTGTAAACTCACTGCTAACGTTATAACGTTATTGCAAACACGGGAATCTGTTGCAGTTCACTACCTTATTCATACTTTTTGTTCAGTGATTTTTTTCAAGCAGGGTTACGTTAGTCAATATATCACACGTAACGTTAGACGGCGGTCAGCAGCACCGCGTATTTTAGCCACCTAAAAAAAGACAAAAATAGTAAAATAAAGGTCAGTTAAAATGTATACTATATTATGAATATGTGTACTGTTTTAGCTAGCTTTCTGACATACTGTTGGTTGTTTACCTCAGTGGTCCCCAACCACCGGGCCGCGGCCCGGTACTGGTCCGTGGATCGATTGGTATCGGGCCGCACAAGAAATACATTTTTTTTTTTCTCTTTTTTTTTATTAAATCAACATAAAAAACACAAGATACACTTACAAGTAGTGCACCAACCCAAAACAACTCTCTCCCCCCTTTTGTTCTGGGCATTGAACATAAAAAGACTCTTCCTTCACTGTTCCGAGTGGCCATGAGAGTCTTGGCAGTGCCTGCCTCCAGTGCTCCAGTGGAGCGAGTTTTCAGCCATGGTGGCATCATACTACGCCCCCCATCGTGCACAAATGACTGACAGACTCTTGGCTAATTTGGTCTTTTGCAAATGCAATACAGCATAGGGCCCTGACATATAAAAAGTACAACTTTTTTGTTATGTTCACGTATATGTCATGTTTTTTCAATGTTAACACTTTTGTACAAATAAGTACATTTGCACTTTATTTTTCAATGTGTTTGTTCTGTAAAGGAATGAGTTAATGTTTAAAATGACTGGTTAATAGTGCTATTATAAAGTGCAATGTCAGCACAATTTTCTTTCCTGCAATTTAAAATGCACTTGTTTTAATAAATAAATACAGCGTTTGAAAAGCATACACAATCTGTGTTAATATATTAGTCTGTGGTTAAAAGGACTTGAAAGGACTCGAAACTCAAAATGCAGGACTTAGGACTTGACTTGAGACTTTCCAGTCTTGACTTTGGACTTGACTCGGGGCTTGCCTGTCTTGACTCGGGACTTGACTCGGACTTGAGGGCAAAGACTTGAGACTTACTTGTGACTTGCAAAACAATGACTTGGTCCCACCTCTGCCCTTTAGTAAAAAATGAAAACGGGTCCCACAGACCCGAACACCACACAAGCGTGTGCGCATTGGAACTTTTTAAAAAGGCAACTATTTCCCCCTCCTCCATCTTTAAAGGGCTTATATATAATGTACTAAGATTTAATTTGCCGTGGCTTAGCGTCCATTATTAGGCTGGGAATGGCAGGCTTCGGGGGGTGGCGAATAAGAATTGGTTCCACTTTTAAAGTATCAATTGATTGGCGGTGCGGCATCATGCACCGAGCGTGGCACCGGTTTCTCGTCAATCCGGTGCCTCTTCATTTGCCTTTTTCCCGTGTCCCCTTCCCCACCACACCCGTCCCCCTATCTGCGAGCTTAGCATTTGATCAGCAGTGTCATTATCAAACCGCGGGATTACACGCCGACGTCGTCAATAGCGCTAAAGCTTTTACACGTGTTAAGGTTAACCCAGCCGTACCTTTGAGATAGTCGCTCGGAAAAAAAAAAAGAAAAGAAAAGAGAGAGGACTTAAAAATGTCACGGAACCCTCAACAGACCCGCCATGATCACACGCTATACTCAGAGGGTCTTGTTGCATTTTTTTTTTCCTCCTCTTTTTTCCCTAACATTTGACAGCTTATGATTATGGAGGAGACAATTTCGCTATTCTTGAAGGTATTTGATTCCCATCATGTGTGATGTGCCATCAGACCGCCTGCGCCCGTCACCAGAGATGCCATTATTGATCAGAGGGCCACCTCGTTGGAATTCTCTTAAGTGTTTACGAGGCCAGCGCTTTAGCGGCGCACAAAGACAATTCACGGCTTGACTCGGGAGCCTTTTTTGCTCCCGGGCTACTTCAAATGTGAACAAAACGACATTTTTTTTTTTTGCTCTCTCCTACGGTGTCCACCGGGGCTGTTGGACCTTTGCTGGCACACCTGAAAACCTAACACTTTAACTTGTTAGAGCTAATATTTGTACAAAAACCTGTTTGTATATCCATCCATCCATCCATCCATCCATCCATCTTCTTCCGCTTATCCGAGGTCGGGTCGCGGGGGCAGCAGCTTAAGCAGGGAAGCCCAGACTTCCCTCTCCCCAGCCACTTCGTCCAGCTCCTCCCGGGGGATCCCGAGGCGTTCCCAGGCCAGCCGGGAGAGATAGTCTTCCCAGCGTGTCCTGGGTCTTCCCCGTGGCCTCCTACCGGTCGGACGTGCCCGAAACACCTTCCTAGGGAGGCGTTCGGGTGGCATCCTGACCAGATGCCCGAACCACCTCATCTGGCTCCTCTCGATGTGGAGGAGCAGCGGCTTTACTTTGAGCTCCCCCCGAATGACAGAGCTTCTCACCCTATCTCTAAGGGAGAGCCCCGCCACTCGGCGGAGGAAACTCATTTCGGCCGCTTGTACCCGTGATCTTGTCCTTTCGGTCATGACCCAAAGCTCATGACCATAGGTGAGGATGGGAACGTAGATCGACCGGTAAATCGAGAGCTTTGCCTTCCGGCTCAGCTCCTTCTTCACCACAACGGATCGATACAGCGTCCGCATTACTGAAGACGCCGCACCGATCCGCCTGTCGATCTCACGATCCACTCTTCCCCCACTCGTGAACAAGACTCCGAGGTACTTGAACTCCTCCACTTGGGGCAAGATCTCCTCCCCAACCCGGAGATGGCACTCCACCCTTTTCCGGGAGAGAACCATGGACTCGGACTTGGAGGTGCTGATTCCCATCCCAGTCGCTTCACGCTCGGCTGCGAACCGATCCAGTGAGAGCTGAAGATCTTGGCCGGAGGAAGCCATCAGGACCACATCATCTGCAAATAGCAGTGACCTAATCCTGCAGCCACCAAACCAGATCCCCTCAACGCCCTGACTGCGCCTAGAAATTCTGTCCATAAAGGTTATGAACAGAATCGGTGACAAAGGGCAGCCTTGGCGGAGTCCAACCCTCACTGGAAACGTGTCCGACTTACTGCCGGCAATGCGGACCAAGCTCTGACACTGATTATACAGGGAGCGAACTGCCACAATAAGACAGTCCGTTACCCCATACTCTCTGAGCACTCCCCACAGGACTTCCCGGGGTACACGGTCGAATGCCTTCTCCAAGTCCACAAAGCACTGGTTGGGCAAACTCCCATGCACCCTCAAGGACCCTGCCGAGAGTATAGAGCTGGTCCACAGTTCCACGACCAGGACGAAAACCACACTGTTCCTCCTGAATCCGAGGTTCGACTATCCGGCGTAGCCTCCTCTCCAGTACACCTGAATAGACCTTACCGGAATATTGTTTGTATATACAAAACCTAAAACCAGTGAAGTCGGCACATTGCGTAAATCAGGGGTCACCAACCTTTTTGAAACCAAGAGCTACTTTTTGGGTACTGATTAATGCGAAGGGCTACCAGTTTGATACACACTTAATGTGTGTATCAATGTATATATATATGCAAAGCTTTGCAAATATATTACAAAATACCTATTCTGTCTCTGGTGGTTTTTCTACTCAGCTTTAAGTGTCGTAAAGAGCTTGGGAGCGACTTGTGACTTGAATTCCCTGGGAGGAACAACTGGTCCAAAACGCAACACTACGGCATGGCGTAGTGGGTAGAGCAACCGTGCCAGAAACCTGAGGGTTGCAGGTTCGCTCCCCGCCTCTTACCATTCAAAAATCGCTGCCGTTGTGTCCTTGGGCGGGACACTTCACCCTTTGCCCCCGGTGCCACTCACACCGGTGAATGGAATGATGAATGATAGGTGGTGGTCGGAGGGGCCGTTGGCGCAAATTGCAGCCACGCTTCCGTCAGTCTACCCCAGGGCAGCTGTGGCTATGAAAGTAGCTTACCACCACCAGGTGTGAATGAATGATGGGTTCTACATGTAAAGCGACTTTGGGTACTTAGAAAAGCGCTATATAAATCCCAGGTATTATTATTATTATTATTATTAAATAAATTGCCAGAAATAGCCAATTTGCTCATTTGACCTTTAACTCTATGTGATTATTAATAATTAATGATATTTATCTTTGTGGAAACTCTGATCATCTTAATGATTTCTCACAATAAATATATATAGAAACCAGTGACGTGCAGTCACTAGGAAAGAAAAAAAAATGTAAAAAGAAAAAAAATATATATTAAATTGTTAAATGTATCCAGTGATTATACTATAAAGTTATTTTCCATTTAACTTCACCAGTTTTAGATTATTTTTATTCAAAATCGCTGAAGTTTCACAGTTGCCGTTCAAATACTGAGAAGAGACGGTGCGGTGAACAGCAGCCAGTCGAGGCACGTCACTCAGTGCCTCAACATGGATTCCGGACTCGGCTAACTGCTGGCCTGCTGTGCAGTGAGACCGTATTGCTATATGAATTATATTATACATTTCCATAGTTTAGTTAGCTGAGGTACATAATGTACAGTGTATTTTGTCAACAACTGTATGTGTGTAACGTATTTCTTGTGCTGAGCGATCATAAAACGGCTGCAAAAGACGCACTGGCTGAGGCTCCAGTAGCCCCGCCTCCTGCACCCCCGCCGTAGAATTGTTATATCAACTAAAGCCCACACTTAAACTTTCCACGTGCAAGATTGAATCTATTTAAAAAAGTTATTTCATAAGAAGCCAAAAAGTGCAAAAACAATAATGTTCGTGTTGGAGGAGTTGTGAATGACTGCAGGGCCACAACATTAGGTACACCTGCAGACTCCAGGCGTACCTAATTCACAACTCCTCCAACACGAACATTATTGTTTTTGCACTTTTTGGCTTCTTATTAAATAACTTTTGTAACCTATTTTTATGGGCTTTCCTATTTGTGATCTTAAGTTCCTGTTATGCGCTGTTATACAGTATATGCCTTGAGCTCTTATTTTGAAGGCGCTAAGAGCGGAAGTGATGTCACGTTGCGGAGTTTTTTTGAAAGAAGGTAAATAAAGTGGTCCTCGTGTAAACTGGAGCCTCCGTGTTTGTTATTTTGTAGTTTCATACAGTATAGGCGGCATTTATAAACCCTCGGTTACACTTTTTTAAATAGATTCAATCTTGCACGTGGAAAGTTGAAGTGAGGGCTTTAGTTGATATAACACTCCCGTCAGGGGGTGCATTAATCCAGCACAACAGCGGCGAAGGGACTTTATTTATAAGTAAAGGTAAGACCATAATAACGTTTTTTTTAATTAAATGTGCTTTTTTGTGTGCTACAGTTTGTATGTGTAAAGTTAAAGTTAAGTTAAAGTACCAATGATTGTCACACACACACTAGGTGTAATGAAATTTGTCCTCTGCATTTGACCCATCCCCTTGTTCACCCCCTGGGAGGTGAGGGGAGCAGTGGGCAGCAGCGGCGCCGCGCCCGGGAATCATTTTTGGTGATTTAACCCCCAATTCCAAGCCTTGATGCTGAGTGCCAAGCAGGGAAGAACACTTTATTTTGATATTTTCTCTAAGTGCACATTTTTCAAATTGAACATTTTCAAATGATCACTTCTAAGACAGTCTTGTGAAATCACAATATCCCATTTTAACTAGCTAGCCACTAACAATTTTTAACAAATCATGAATTACTTTGCACCAAGTTTGTACAAATAATAACTCATGTAAAATACAAAAGTCAGTTAAAGTTGTTATAATATATAACAAATTGGACCAAGCTATCTTTCTATTTTCCAGAATTTTTTTTTTTAAAGAAATTCAAAAGACTTTGAAATACGATTTAAATTTGATTCTACAGATTTTCTAGATTTGCAACAATAATTTTTTTTGAATTTTAATCATAATAAGTTTGAAGAAATATTTCACAAATATTCTTTGTCGAAAAAACAGAAGCTAAAATGAAGAATTAAATTAAAATTTATTAATTATTCTTTGCAATAAAAAAAATACATTTACTTGAACATTGATTTAAATTGTCAGGAAAGAAGAGGTAAAAGGTAAAAAGGTATATGTGTTTAAAAATCCTAAAATAATTTTTAAGGTTGTATTTTTTCTCTAAAATTGTCTTTCTGAAAGTTATAAGAAGCAAAGTAAAAAAAATAAATGAATTTATTTAAACAAGTGAAGACCAAAATATTTTCTTGGATTTTCAAATTCTATTTGAGTTTTGTCTCTCTTAGAATTAAAAATGTCGAGCAAAGCGAGACCAGCTTGCTTTGTGTTTTGGACCAGTTGTTCCTCCCAGGGAATTCAAGTCACAAGTCGCTCCCAAGCTCTTTACGACACTTAAAGCTGAGTAGAAAAACCACCAGAGACAGAATAGGTATTTTGTAATATATTTGCAAAGCTTTGCATATATACATTGAGACCAGTCCAGCATAGAACATTCTATCGCGTCGCCAAGATGGTCTGCCCCCCCGACCAAACGCTCTCCCCTCTTAAGTCCCTGGCAGTCATGTCTCTCGAGCCAAAACAAATGCCCATTATCGCTCTTTCTAACATTCCAAAGCTTCAAGGTTAACACACACAGTTTACTTGCAGACAAACAGAAAGAGAACAAATGGAAAAACACGAGCTGTTTTCAAATATGACTATGAAATAAAAGAAGTAACACTTAAATTCGGATATATGTACATATCTGCCTCCGACACTAGTAAATAAATAACATTTAAAAAATAGAGGCAGCTCACTGGTAAGTGTTGAGCTATTTTTAGAACAGGCCAGCGGGCTACTCATCTGGTCCTTACGGGCGACCTGGTGCCCGCGGGCACTGCGTTGGTGACCCCTGGTGTAAATGGTAAATAAAAACAGAATACAATGATTTGCAAATCCTTTTCAACTTATATTCAATTGAAAATGTGACTTTTAATCTTAGGAACACCATTCCCACCGTAGTATTATGCTCTGGGCCTGTTTTGCTGCCAATGGAACTGGTGCTTTACAGAGAGTAAATGGGACAATGAAAAAGGAGGATTACCTCCAAATTCTTCAGGACAAGCTAAAATCATCAGCCCGGAGGTTGGGTCTTGGGCGCAGTTGGGTGTTGACCCCAAACACAGGTCAAAAGTGGTAAAGGAATGGCTAAATCAGGCTAGAATGAAGTTTTTAGAATGGTCTTTCCCAAAGTCCTGACTTAAACGCGTGGACAATGCTGAGGAAACAAGTCCATGTCAGAAAACCGACACAGCTGAACTGCACCAATTTTGTCAAGAGGAGTGGTCACAAATTAAACCAGAAGCTTGGCAGAAGCGCCTTATTGCAGTGAAACTCGCCAAGGGACAATTTGGAGGTAATCCTCCTTTTTCCATTGTCTCATTTCTTCCTGAAGTCGACGATGATCTCCTTGGTCTTGTCGACGTTCAGGACCAGGTTGTTGGTTCTGCACCAGTCGACCAGATGTTTACCTCCTCCCTGTGGTCCACTACTGTTGAGTCGTCCGCATACTTCACAATGTGGTTAGCAGTGGACCTGGTGCAGCTCAGGTGCTCCTCCCACCCACACCAAGGACTGTTTTCACTGCTGGACTCTAGAAAGAGGTTCCGCAGTGTCATGTCTGTGTGATCATGTTTTGTTTTAGTAATGTTCGGTTTAAATTTTGGACTTTTTGTGCACTTTTGTTTTGTTTTGTCACCATAGCAACCATTAGTTTCACCTGTCACGTCACGCACCTGTTCCACGTTTGGACTCATTGTGCACTCTTGTCACCATAGCAACCATTAGTTTTCACCTGTCACGTCACGCACCTGTTTCACGTTTTGAGTCACGCACCTGCTTTCACTAATCATGTCCATAGTATTTAAGTTCATTCATTTTCTGTTGTTCGTCCTGACGACATCCCCGCATTTATGCTCCTGCACTCTCTCCACACCCTGATGACCTTGCTACTCTTTTTTTCATGCCGGTTCCATGCCAAGTAAGTTTTTGTTTGTTAAGCCACAGTTAGTGTTTTGTTTAATTGTTCATAGTTTCTGCCAATGTGCAAGTTTTGTGTTTAAAGTCTAGTTTTATTCTCCGCCACTGTGCGTGCTTTTTGTTTATTCCTTTTTTGATAGTTTAAAATAAATCATGTACCCACCTTCAAGCCTTGACCAGTCCAGTTCATTTGCACCACGGGAGAACAAACCAAGCCAAAGTCCAAGTCATGACACGCAGCCTCCGTAGCAGAACCTCTAGGTTCTGTAACAGCTTCTTCCCTCAGGCCGTAAGACTCTTGAACGCATTAAAAAATCCCCTCAATTCCCCCCCAAAAATGGATTAACTCTTTGAAATATAAAGACAATATCCATCCATATCGACAGGCGGATCGGTGCGGCGTCTTCAGTAATGCGGACGCTGTATCGATCCGTTGTGGTGAAGAAGGAGCTGAGCCGGAAGGCAAAGCTTTCAATTTACCGGTCGATCTACGTTCCCATCCTCACCTATGGTCATGAGCTTTGGGTTATGACCGAAAGGACAAGATCACGGGTACAAGCGGCCCAAATGAGTTTCCTCCGCCGGGTGGCGGGTCTCTCCCTTAGAGATAGGGTGAGAAGCTCTGTCATCCGGGAGGAACTCAGAGTAAAGCCGTCGAGAGGAGCCAGATGAGGTGGTTCGGGCATCTGGTCAGGATGCCACCCGATCGCCTCCCTAGGGAGGTGTTTCGGGCACGTCCGACCGGTAGGAGGCCACGGGGAAGACCCAGGACACGTTGGGAAGACTATGTCTCCCGGCTGGCCTGGGAATGCCTCGGGATCCCCTGGGAGGAGCTGGACCAAGTGGCTCTTTTATCCTGCACTACCATGAGCTAATGCAAAGAAATGTCGTTCTTATGTGTACTGTAAAGTTCAAATTTGAATGGCAATAAAGGGAAGTCTAAGTCTAAGTCTAATTTACTCTCTGTAAAGCACCAGTTCCATTGGCAGCAAAACAGGGCCCAGAGCATAATACTACCACCACCATGCTTGACGGTAGGCATCATCATCATCATCAATGTTTATTTATATAGCCCTAAATCACAAGTGTCTCAAAGGGCTGCACAAGCCAAAATGACATCCTCGGTTCAGAGCCCACATAAGGGCAAGGAAAAACTCACAACCCAGTGGGACGTCAATGTGAATGACTATGAGAAAACTCGGAGAGGACCGCAGATGTGGGTCACCCCCCCCCCCCCCAGGGGAGACCGAATGCAATGGATGTCGAGTGAGTCTAGCATAATATTGTGAGAGTCCAGTCCATAGTGGATCTAACATAATAGTGTGAGAGTCCAGTCCATAATGGATCTAACATAATAGTGAGAGTCCAGTCCATAGTGGATCTAACATAATAGTGTGAGAGTCCAGTCCATAGTGGATCTAACATAATAGTGAGAGTCCAGTCCATAGTGGATCTAACATAATAGTGAGAGTCCAGTCCATAGTGGATCTAACATAATAGTGTGAGAGTCCAGTCCATAGTGGATCTAACATAATAGTGTGAGAGTCCAGTCCATAGTGGGTCTAGCATAATATTGTGAAAGTCCAGTCCATAGTGTATCTAACATAATAGTGAGAGTCCAGTCCATAGTGGATCTAACATAATAGTGAGAGTCCAGTCCATAGTGTATCTAACATAATAGTGAGAGTCCAGTCCATAGTGTATCTAACATAATAGTGAGAGTCCAGTCCATAGTGGATCTAACATAATAGTGAGAGTCCAGTCCATAGTGGATCTAAAATAATAGTGAGAGTCCAGTCCATAGTGGATCTAATATAATAGTAAGAGTCCAGTCCATAGTGGATCTAACATAATAGTGTGAGAGTCCAGTCCAGAGTGGATCTAACATAATAGTGAGAGTCCAGTCCATAGTGGATCTAACATAATAGTGAGAGTCCAGTCCATAGTGGATCTAACATAATAGTGTGAGAGTCCAGTCCATAGTGGATCTAACATAATAGTGAGAGTCCAGTCCATAGTGGATCTAACATAATAGTGTGAGAGACCAGTCCATAGTGGATCTAACATAATAGTGTGAGAGTCCAGTCCATAGTGGATCTAACATAATAGTAAGAGTCCAGTCCATAGTGGATCTAACATAATAGTGTGAGAGTCCAGTCCATAGTGGATCTAACATAATAGAGTGAGAGTCCAGTCCATATTGGATCTAACATAATAGTGTGAGAGTCCTGTTCATAGTGGATCTAACATAATAGTGTGAGAGTCCAGTCCATAGTGGATCTAACATAATAGTGTGAGAGTCCAGTCCATAGTGGATCTAACATAATAGTAAGAGTCCAGTCCATAGTGGATCTAACATAATATTGTGAGAGTTCAGTCCATAGTAAATCTAACATAATATTGTGAGAGTTCAGTCCATAGTGGATCTAACATAAAAGTGTGAGAGTCCAGTCCATAGTGGATCTAACATAATAGTGTGAGAGTCCAGTCCATAGTGGATCTAACATAATAGTGTGAGAGTCCAGTCCATAGTGGATCTAACATAATAGTGAGAGTCCAGTCCATAGTGGATCTAACATAATAGTGAGAGTCCAGTCCATAGTGGATCTAACATAATAGTGTGAGAGTCCAGTCCATAGTGGATCTAACATAATAGTGAGAGTCCAGTCCATAGTGGATCTAACATAATATAGTGAGAGTCCAGTCCATAGTGGATCTAACATATTAGTGTGAGAGTCCAGTCCATAGTGAATCTAACATAATAGTGTGAGAGTCCAGTCCATAGTGGATCTAACATAATAGTGTGAGAGTCCAGTTCATAGTGGATCTAACATAATAGTGAGAGTCCAGTCCATAGTGGATCTAACATAATAGTGAGAGTCCAGTCCATAGTGGATCTAACATAATAGTGAGAGTCCAGTCCATAGTGGATCTAACATAATAGTATGAGAGTCCAGTCCATAGTGGATCTAACATAATAGTGAGAGTCCAGTCCATAGTGGATCTAACATAACAGTGTGAGAGTCCAGTCCATAGTGGATCTAACATAATAGCGTGAGAGTCCAGTCCATAGTGGATCTAACATAATAGTGAGAGTCCAGTCCATAGTGGATCTAACATAATAGTGTGAGAGTCCAGTCCATAGTGGATCTAACATAATAGTGTGAGAGTCCAGTCCATAGTGGGTCTAGCATAATATTGTGAAAGTCCAGTCCATAGTGGATCTAACATAATAGTGAGAGTCCAGTCCATAGTGGATCTAACATAATAGTGAGAGTCCGGTCCATAGTGTATCTAACATAATAGTGAGAGTCCAGTCCATAGTGGATCTAACATAATAGTGAGAGTCCAGTCCATAGTGGATCTAACATAATAGTGTGAGAGTCCAGTCCATAGTGGATCTAACATAATAGTGTGAGAGTCCAGTCCATAGTGGATCTAACATAATAGTGTGAGAGTCCAGTCCATAGTGGGTCTAGCATAATATTGTGAAAGTCCAGTCCATAGTGTATCTAACATAATAGTGAGAGTCCAGTCCATAGTGGAACTAACATAATAGTGAGAGTCCGGTCCATAGTGGATCTAACATAATAGTGAGAGTCCAGTCCATAGTGGATCTAACATAATAGTGAGAGTCCAGTCCATAGTGTATCTAACATAATAGTGAGAGTCCAGTCCATAGTGGATCTAACATAATAGTGTGAGAGTCCAGTCCATAATGGATCTAACATAATAGTGAGAGTCCAGTCCATAGTGGATCTAACATAATAGTGTGAGAGTCCAGTCCATAGTGGATCTAACATAATAGTGAGAGTCCAGTCCATAGTGGATCTAACATAATAGTGTGAGAGTCCAGTTCATAGTGGATCTAACATAATAGTGAGAGTACAGTCCATAGTGGATCTAACATAATAGTGAGAGTCCAGTCCATAGTGGATCTAGCATAATAGTGTGAGAGTCCAGTCCATAGTGGATCTAACATAATAGTGTGAGAGTCCAGTCCATAGTGGATCTAACATAATAGTGTGAGAGTCCAGTCCATAGTGGATCTAACATAATAGTGAGAGTCCAGTCCATAGTGGATCTAACATAATAGTGTGAGAGTCCAGTCCATAGTGGATCTAACATAATAGTGTGAGAGTCCAGTCCATAGTGGGTCTAGCATAATATTGTGAAAGTCCAGTCCATAGTGGATCTAACATAATAGTGAGAGTCCAGTCCATAGTGGATCTAACATAATAGTGAGAGTCCGGTCCATAGTGTATCTAACATAATAGTGAGAGTCCAGTCCATAGTGGATCTAACATAATAGTGAGAGTCCAGTCCATAGTGGATCTAACATAATAGTGTGAGAGTCCAGTCCATAGTGGATCTAACATAATAGTGTGAGAGTCCAGTCCATAGTGGATCTAACATAATAGTGTGAGAGTCCAGTCCATAGTGGGTCTAGCATAATATTGTGAAAGTCCAGTCCATAGTGTATCTAACATAATAGTGAGAGTCCAGTCCATAGTGGAACTAACATAATAGTGAGAGTCCGGTCCATAGTGGATCTAACATAATAGTGAGAGTCCAGTCCATAGTGGATCTAACATAATAGTGAGAGTCCAGTCCATAGTGTATCTAACATAATAGTGAGAGTCCAGTCCATAGTGGATCTAACATAATAGTGTGAGAGTCCAGTCCATAATGGATCTAACATAATAGTGAGAGTCCAGTCCATAGTGGATCTAACATAATAGTGTGAGAGTCCAGTCCATAGTGGATCTAACATAATAGTGAGAGTCCAGTCCATAGTGGATCTAACATAATAGTGTGAGAGTCCAGTTCATAGTGGATCTAACATAATAGTGAGAGTACAGTCCATAGTGGATCTAACATAATAGTGAGAGTCCAGTCCATAGTGGATCTAGCATAATAGTGTGAGAGTCCAGTCCATAGTGGATCTAACATAATAGTGTGAGAGTCCAGTCCATAGTGGATCTAACATAATAGTGTGAGAGTCCAGTCCATAGTGGGTCTAGCATAATATTGTGAAAGTCCAGTCCATAGTGTATCTAACATAATAGTGAGAGTCCAGTCCATAGTGGAACTAACATAATAGTGAGAGTCCGGTCCATAGTGGATCTAACATAATAGTGAGAGTCCAGTCCATAGTGGATCTAACATAATAGTGAGAGTCCAGTCCATAGTGTATCTAACATAATAGTGAGAGTCCAGTCCATAGTGGATCTAACATAATAGTGTGAGAGTCCAGTCCATAATGGATCTAACATAATAGTGAGAGTCCAGTCCATAGTGGATCTAACATAATAGTGAGAGTCCAGTCCATAGTGGATCTAACATAATAGTGAGAGTCCAGTCCATAGTGGATCTAACATAATAGTGTGAGAGTCCAGTCCATAGTGGATCTAACATAATAGTGTGAGAGTCCAGTCCATAGTGGATCTAACATAATAGTGAGAGTCCAGTCCATAGTGGATCTAACATAATAGTGTGAGAGTCCAGTCCATAGTGGATCTAACATAATAGTGAGAGTCCAGTCCATAGTGGATCTAACATAATCGTGTGAGAGTCCAGTCCATAGTGGATCTAACACTATAGTCAGAGTCCAGTCCATAGGGGATCTAATATAATAGTAAGAGTCCAGTCCATGGTGGATCTAACATAATAGAGTGAGAGTCCAGTCCATAGTGGATCTAACATAATCGTGTGAGAGTCCAGTCCATAGTGGATCTAATATAATAGTAAGAGTCCAGTCCATAGTGGATCTAACATAATAGTGTGAGAGTCCAGTCCATAGTGGATCCAACATAATAGTGAGAGTCTAGTCCATAGTGGATCTAACATAATATCTAACACAATTTCCCAACTCATATGGAAACGGGGTTTGTATGTGCTCCAAGGTGCAAATAAGAGTTGTAGAAATGATTGGAAACTCAAGACATGATGTCCTTTACAAGTGTATGTGAACTTTAGACCAGGACTGTGCGTCTCCAAGTGTAGCCACGCGCGGCAATCTCCTATTTCTTTTCCCCGACACATAGCACTCTCCCGACTGTAACGGGTGCGAGTGACAGCGAAGAAATCCCCCACAATGCTGGCGAATTAGGGGCCCGCTCTATTAGACACATGATCACATGACGTGGGATTAGTGGACTGGAGTCTTCAAAGCTGCTATTACAACTCCTGAGATGCGATACGGGCCTCCCCGCCGCTCCCCCGCGGGGGCGCGCGGCTCCTCCTCGGAGAATTACCTGACACCGTCGTGTCTGCGCGCCGGGAGACGAGCGCGAGTGGAGCGGCCCCCCGACATCAGCGGGACGCGCTCCCCCGCCATAGCCGCGCTGAGCCAACAAACCCTGCATTTAATCCCACGTGTGAGCTGCCACGGCGGCTTGGCGGGGCCCGCCTGGCAGAAAGGGAGTTAGGGTGCTCAGGCTGGAGGGACGGGCGATAAAGTGGATTAGAGATGGAGGAACGCCATCAAACTGAGACAGCCTCCAAATGTTAATCGGGATTCACTTTTAGGTAATCGCCCTCGCATAATCTCGGGTTCCTAGGAATCAGGGTGGAGCTCCGTGGTGCGGCGGTAATTAAAAACGGTGGGGCGACAAGCGCTTACCGTATAGGTGGGCTAAATCCCACCCTACTCAACTCTCTGATCGGCTTTTTCATTTTCGACTTCTCATCCGACGGCGGCAAAAACCATCCATTCTAGAACGTATCAAAATATTAAACATTCAAATACCTTTTATAAAGTTAAAGTACCAATGATTGTGGGCGAAATTATTCTCTGCATTTGACCCCATCACCCTTGATCACCCCCTGGGAGGTGAGGGGAGCAGTGAGCAGCAGCGGTGACCACGCCCGGGAATAATTTTTGGTGATTTAACCCCCAATTCCAACCCTTGATGCTGAGTGCCAAGCAGGGAGGTAATGGCTCCCAGTTTTATAGTCTTTGGTATGACTCGACCTACCGATCTCAGGGCGGACCATACTTGCCAACCCTCCCGGATTTTCCGGGAGACTCCCGAAATTCAGCGCCTCTCCCGAAAACCTCCCGGGACAAATTTTCTCCCGAAAATCTCCCGAAATTCAGGCGGAGCTGGAGGCCACGCCCCCTCCAGCTCCATGCGGACCTGAGTCCGCTTTCCCACAATATAAAGAACGTCTACAGTAAAGCAGTCTGTCTGCCGTAAACAGCAATGTTGTGACACTCTTAAACAGGACAATACTGCCATCTAGTGCATTTGATGAAAGCACTTTTGTGCGTGCCACAAAGCAATGCATCATCAGAGAGGGTGTTCAGCATGGTTAGAAAGATAGTGACAGAGGATAGAACAAGGATGGACAATTCAACCCTTAACTCAACAATGAGTAGATGAGTGTTATGTGTGTGTATATGTGTGTAAATAAATGAACACTGAAATTCAAGTATTTATTTTATTTATTTTTATATATATGTATGTATATATATATATATATATATATATATATATATATATATATATATATATATATATATATATATATATATATATATATATATATATATATAGCTAGAATTCACTGAAAGTCAATTATTTCTTATATATATATATATATATATATATATATATATATATATATATATATATATATATATATATGTATGTGTGGGGGAAAAAAATCACAAGACTATTTCATCTCTACAGGCCTGTTTCATGAGGGGGGTACCCTCAATCGTCAGGAGATTTTAATGGGAGCATTCGCATACCATGGTTTATATAGGGCACAGAGTGGGTGGGTACAGGCTGGCCTAGGGGCGTGGTGATTGGTTCATGTGTTACCTAGGAGGTGTTTCCGTCTATGGCGGCATGTTGTTACAATTTCGCTGCGCTTGTTGAGGGATGACAGGTCTGGACGGTAGATAATAAACAGTTTCTCTTTCAAGCATAGGTTGCATCTTTTATTACCACTATTGTAAGGTGTGCTGGATGCAAGAATTTGCCATGTTATTGAATATTCAACATTATTGTCTTTGAGGTCCCAAATGTGTTTGCTGAGTTCTGTGGTATTTCGCAGGTTTTTGTTCCTGAAAGAAGCCTTGTGGTTGTTCCATCTGGTTTTGAATTCACCCTCGGTTAATCCTACATATGTGTCGGATGTGTTAATGTCCTTGCGTATTACCTTAGATTGGTAGACAACTGATGTTTGTAAGCATCCCCCGTTGAGGGGGCAATCAGGTTTCTTTCGACAGTTACATGCTTTGTTGGTTTTGGAGTCGTTCTGACTGGGGGTCGACGGCTCATTTGCAATTGTTTTGTTGTGGTTTGAGATGATTTGTCGTATATTGTTCATGCAGCTGTAGCTCAATTTGATGTTGTTCTTGTTGAATACTTTTCTTAGGTTGTTGTCTTTGGGGAAGTGTTTGTCAATCAGGTTGAGGAATTTGTGTCCAATGTTCGTTGAGACGTTTTTGCTGTATGGGGGGTTGTACCAGATGATGCCGTTTCGTTTTCTGTTCTTTTTTGGCTGGTTTCCTGGCGTGGGTTCATAGGTGAGGGTGAAATTGTATCCGCTTTCATCAAGGGCTTTTTGGTACGGGGGGGTTGCTTGGTCAAATTCAGCTTTGCTAGATGATATATATATATATATATATATATATATATATATATATGAAATACTTGACTTGGTGAATTCTAGCTGTAAATATACTCCTCCCCTCTTAACCACGCCCCCAACCACGCCCCCCGCACCCACCCCCCACCTCCCGAAATTGGAGGTCTCAAGGTTGGCAAGTATGGGGCGGACACTCTAACTGATGGGACACTGAAAAAAAGAGGATTACCTCCAAATTGTCCCTTGGTAACTTATGTAAAGTATCAAAGAAGAGAAGAATAAGTGATTATTACATTTGAACAGAAGTGTAGATAGAACATGTTAAAAGAGAAAATAAGCAGATATTAACAGTAAATGAACAAGTAGATTAATAATTCATTTGTCCTTAATAGTTTTGAGAAAATATTGGTATCGCTTTATATATGGAAAAAGACCGAAAATAGACCATTCGTCTATTGTAATCTGGTGTGCCTTATACATGAAAAAAGGTCGGAAATGGACCGTTCATTGGCAGTGCACCTTATAATCCGGTGCGCCTTATATATGAAAAAAGCTTTTTAAAAATAGACCATTCATCGGCAGTGCATTTTATAATCCGGTGCGCCTTATATATGGAAAAAGATCGAAAATAGACCATTCGTCGGCAGTGTGTCCTATATATAAAAAAAAAAATAGAAAATAGACCATTCATCGGCATTGCGCCTTATAATCCGGGGCGCCTTATATATGTAAAAAGATTGAAAATAGACCATTCTTCGGCAATGCGTCCTATATACGAAAAAAATATAGACAATAGATCATTCATCGGCTTTGCGCCTTATAATCCAGTGCGCCTTATATATGAATTTTTATTTTATTTTAAAGTGGGCCATTCATCGGCAGTGCGTTTTATAATCTGGTGCATTTTATATATGGAAAAAGAACGCAAATAGATCATTCTTCGGCAGTGCTCCTTGTAATCTGGTGCGCCTTATATATGAAATTTTTTTTTTTTTAAATGGACCATTCATCGGCAGTGCGTTTTATAATCCGGTGCGCCTTATATGTAAAAAAAAAACGCAAATAGATCATTCATCGGCAGTGCGCCTTGTAATCTGGTGCACCTTATATATGAAAAAAGGTCGGAAATGGACCATTCATTAGCAGTGCGCCTTATATGTGAAAAAAAGAACGGAAATAGACCATTCTTTGGCAGTGCGCCTTGTAATCTGGTGCGCCTTATATATGAAAAAAGAAGAAGAAAAATAGACCATTCATTGGCAGTGCGTTTTAAAATCCGGTGCGCCTTATATATGAAAAAAGAACGAAAATAGACCATTCGTCGGCAGTGTGTCCTATATACAAAAAAAATATAGAAAATAGACCATTCATTGGCATTGCGCCTTATAATCTGGGGCGCCTTATATATGTAAAAAGATTGAAAATAGACCATTCGTCGGCAATGCGTCCTATATACGAAAAAAATATAGACAATGGACCATTCATCGGCTTTGCGCCTTATAATCCGTTGCGCCTTATATGTGATGTTTTTTTATTTTAAAGTGGGACATTCATCGGCAGTGCGTTTTATAACCCGGTGCGTTTTATATATGGAAAAAGAACGCAAATAGATCATTCTTCGGCAGTGCTCCTTGTAATCTGGTGCGCCTTATATATGAAAAAACTTTTTTTTTTAAATGGACCATTCATCGGCAGTGCGTTTTATAATCCGGTGCGCCTTATATGTAAAAAAAAAAAAGAACGCACATAGACCATTCCTCGGCAGTGCGCCTTGTAATCTGGTGCGCCTTATATATGAAAACATTTTTTTTTTAAATGGACCATTCATCGGCAGTGCATTTTATAATCCGGTGCGCCTTATATGTAAAAAAAGAACGCAAATAGACCATTCATCGGCAGTGCGCCTTGTAATCTGGTGCGCCTTATATATGAAAAAAAAATGTTTTTTTTAAATGGGCCATTCATCGGCAGTGCATTTTATAATCCGGTGCGCCTTATATGTAAAAAAAAGAACGCAAATAGACCATTCATCGGCAGTGCGCCTTGTAATCTGGTGCGCCTTATATATGAAAAACATTTTTTTTTTTTTTAATGGACCATTCATCGGCAGTGCGTTTTATAATCCGGTGCGCCTTATATGTAAAAAAAAAACCCGCAAATAGACCATTCGTCGGCAGTACGCCTTGTAATCTGGTGCGCCTTATATATGAAAAAAAATGTTTTTTTAAATGGGCCATTCATCGGCAGTGCATTTTATAATCCGGTGTGCCTTATATGTAAAAAAAAGAACGCAAATAGACCATTCATCGGCAGTGCGCCTTGTAATCTGGTGCGCCTTATATATGAAAAAAAATGTTTTTTTAAATAGACCGTTCATCGGCGGTGCACAATATCATCCGGTGCACCTTATGTATGGAAAAAAGATCGAAAGTAGACCATTCATCGGCAGTGCACCTTATAATCCGGTGCGCTTTATATTTGAAAAACATAGAAACTGTGCTTTATATATGGAAAAAGACTGAAAATAGACCCTTTTTGCGGCGGTGCGCCTTGTAATCTGGTGCGCTTTATATATCAAAAAAGGTCGGAAGTGGACCAATCATTGGCAGTGCTCCTTTTAATTCGGTGCGCCTTATATACGAAATAATATATATTTTTAAAAAGTCTGTTCATCGGCAGTGCACATTATAATCCGGTGCGCCTTATATGTAGAAAAAGACCAAAAATAAAGCATTCTTCGGCAGTGCCCCTTGTAATCTGGTGCGCTTTATATATGAAAAATGGTTGGAAATGGACCATTCATTGTCAGTGCGTTTTATAACCCGGTGCGCCTTATGTATGAAAAAAGAACAAAATAGACCATTCGTCGGCAGTGCACCTTATAAACCGGTGCGCTTTATAAGACGGTGCGCCTTATATGTGGAAAAAGATCGAAAATAGACCATTCATCGGCATTGCGCCTTATAATCCAGTGCGCTTTATATACTGTATGAAAAAGAACGAAAATAGACCGTTCATCGGCAGTGCGCCTTGTAATCTGGTGCGCCTTATATATGAAAAAAAAATTTTTTTTAATGGACCATTCATCGGCAGTGCATTTTATAATCCGGTGCGCCTTATATGTAAAAAAAGAACGCAAATAGACCATTCATCGGCAGTGCGCCTTGTAATCTGGTGCGCCTTATATATGAATTTTTTTTTTTTTAAATGGACCATTCATCGGCAGTGCGTTTTATAATCAGGTGTGCCTTATATGTAAAAAAAGAACGCAAATAGACCATTCATCGGCAGTGCGCCTTGTAATCTGGTGCGCCTTATATATGAAAAAAGGTCGGAAATGGACCATTCATTGGCAGTGCGCCTTATATATGAAAAAAAGAACGGAAATAGACCATTCTTTGGCAGTGCGCCTTGTAATCTGGTGCGCCTTATATATGAAAAAAGAAGAAGAAAAATACACCATTCGTTGGCAGTGCGTTTTAAAATCCGGTGCGCTTTGTATATGAAACAAAAACGAAAATAGACCATTCATTGGCAGTGCGTTCTATAACCCGTTGCGCCCTATGGTCCGGAAAATACGGTAAATGTTTTTCTTAATTTTGACACCATTTTTTAAGATTTTGTGCACGTTATGTATGAAATATAAAAACATGCATTAGAAGAGAAAAGAAAAACAGCGCTATCTACAGGACGCGGCTGTGCACCGACACAGGTGCCAATGTAGGTGTGGAATATGCAAAAGAGGGAAACGGTTATGAAAATGAATAAATATGTTCATAAAAAACACATTTTTAATTGGAAACACAACGCTGGCGGATTAGGAGCCACCTGAGCCGTTTGCATTGAGAGATTTTATGGTTGCACTGCCTGCAAACATTTCATGCGGACTTTTATCACCATGCACAACAAAGAAGAAAAATGGTAAATATAAAAGTAGCAAAAAAAAAAAAAAAAAAGAAAAGAAAATCAAAGACCAAACATAATTTTCCGAGGGTAAAAAAAATAAATAAAAAAAAGTGGTTGCATTCTGAACTTGAAGTTACCTTTTCTAAAGCTGAACGCTGGGAATTCGGACCTCCCAGCACAAACATTAACGGGCTGAAATGCAGCTCTGGATGTAACAAAGGAAACAATACCAGGGAAGGGAGCCAAGAAGGCAGAGCTGGCACGCCTGTTCCTGGGACCATGGGAATTTGGCTCCCAGAAATAATGGGGTTGAACAAGGCCCAGCACCACTGCTACTGTAGCTGGGAAAATGGTGCACCGCAAGCCAGGCTCCATCCAGGGAGACTTAAAACAGTGGAGAGCGGAGGAGAAGGCGGAGTGGGGGGGGATGAAATATAGAGTGCGGCTCACACCTCGCAGTGTGCGGTAGGATGAGTCAAATAATGCGGGATGGGAGAGCCTGTCTTGTGTTTGTCCCCTGGAAGTGACGCTAAATCACCCGTGTGAACAAAATAAAACCCATAAAGTCGGTGTGGTCAACTACCACGGTGGATCTAACATAATAGTGTGAGAGTCCAGTCCATAGTGGATCTAACATAATAGTGTGAGAGTCCAGTCCATAGTGGATCTAACATAATAGTGAGAGTCCAGTCCATAGTGGATCTAACATAATAGTGTGAGAGTCCAGTCCATAGTGGATCTAACATAATAGTGAGAGTCCAGTCCATAGTGGATCTAACATAATAGTGTGAGAGTCCAGTCCATAGTGGATCTAACATAATAGTGAGAGTCCAGTCCATAGTGGATCTAACATAATAGTGTGAGAGTCCAGTCCATAGTGGATCTAACATAATAGTGAGAGTCCAGTCCATAGTGGATCTAACATAATAGTGTGAGAGTCCAGTCCATAGTGGATCTAACATAATAGTGAGAGTCCAGTCCATAGTGGATCTAACATAATATTGTGAGAGTTCAGTCCATAGTGGATCTAACATAATAGTGAGAGTCCAGTCCATAGTGGATCTAACATAATAGTGTGAGGGTCCAGTTCATAGTGGATCTAACATAATATTGTGAGAGTTCAGTCCATAGTAAATCTAACATAATATTGTGAGAGTTCAGTCCATAGTAAATCCAACATAATATTGTGAGAGTTCAGTCCATAGTGGATCTAACATAAAAGTGTGAGAGTCCAGTCCATAGTGGATCTAACATAAAAGTGTGAGAGTTCAGTCCATAGTGGATCTAACATAAAAGTGTGAGAGTTCAGTCCATAGTGGATCTAACATAATAGTGTGAGAGTCCAGTCCATAGTGGATCTAACATAATAGTGAGAGTCAAGTCCATAGTGGATCTAACATAATAGTTAGAGTCCAGTCTATAGTGGATCTAACATAATAGTGTGAGTACAGTCCAAAGTGGATCTAACATAATAGTGTGAGAGTCCAGTCCATAGTGGATCTAACATAATATTGTGAGAGTTCAGTCCATAGTGGATCTAACATATTAGTGTGAGAGTTCAGTCCATAGTGGATCTAACATAATAGTGAGAGTCCAGTCCATAGTGGATCTAACATAATAGTGTGAGAGTCCAGTTCATAGTGGATCTAACATATTAGTGTGAGAGTTCAGTCCATAGTGGATCTAACATAATAGTGTGAGAGTTCAGTCCATAGTAAATCTAACATAATATTGTGAGAGTTCAGTCCATAGTGGATCTAACATAATAGTGTGAGAGTCCAGTCCATAGTGGATCTAACATAATAGTGTGAGAGTCCAGTCCATAGTGGATCGAACATAATAGTGAGAGTCCAGTCCATAGTGGATCTAACATAATATTGTGAGAGTTCAGTCCATAGTGGATCTAATATTGTGAGAGTCCAATCCATAGTGGATCTAACATAATAGTGTGAGAGTCCAGTCCATAGTGGATCAAACATAATAGTGAGAGTCCAGTCCATAGTGGATCTAACATAATAATGAGAGTCCAGTCCATAGTGGATCTAACATAATAGTGTGAGAGTCCAGTCCATAGTGGATCTAACATAATAGTGAGAGTCCAGTCCATAGTGGATCTAACATAATAATGAGAGTCCAGTCCATAGTGGATCTAACATAATAGTGTGAGAGTTCAGTCCATAGTGGATCTAACATAATAGTGAGAGTCCAGTCCATAGTGGATCTAACATAATATTGTGAGAGTTCAGTCCATAGTGGATCTAATATTGTGAGAGTCCAATCCATAGTGGATCTAACATAATAGTGTGAGAGTCCAGTCCATAGTGGATCAAACATAATAGTGAGAGTCCAGTCCATAGTGGATCTAACATAATAATGAGAGTCCAGTCCATAGTGGATCTAACATAATAGTGTGAGAGTTCAGTCCATAGTGGATCTAACATAATAGTGTGAGAGTTCAGTCCATAGTGGATCGAACATAATAGTGAGAGTACAGTCCATAGTGGATCTAACATAAAAGTGTGAGAGTTCAGTCCATAGTGGATCTAACATAATAGTGTGAGAGTCCAGTCCATAGTGGATCTAACATAATAGTGAGAGTCCAGTCCATAGTGGATCTAACATAATAGTGTGAGAGTCCAGTCCATAGTGGATCTAACATATTATTGTGAGAGTTCAGTCCATAGTGGATCTAACATAATAGTGTGAGAGTCCAGTCCATAGTGGATCTAACATAATAGTGTGAGAGTCCAGTCCATAGTGGATCGAACATAATATTGTGAGAGTTCAGTCCATAGTGGATATAACATAATAGTGAGAGAGTCCAGTCCATAGTGGATCTAGCATAATAGTGAGAGTCCAGTCCATAGTGGATCTAACATAATAGTGAGAGTCCAGTCCATAGTGGATCTAACATATTAGTGTGAGAGTCCAGTCCATAGTGGATCTAACATAAAAGTTAAGAGCATAGAATTGTCCAAATGTTTTTGGTATCCTGGAGCATTCAAAGTTCCTTTTTACTGCAACTAAGGGGCCAAGCTCAACTACTGAAAAACAACACCACACCATAATTCCTCCTCCACCAAATTTCACACTCGGCACAATGCAGTCCAAAATGTAGCGCTCTCCTGGCAACCTACCAAAACCAGAATATTTAGGAGCGAGGAAATATCACGACTGGATTTGTTGCACAGGCGGGCATCCTATGACAGTTCCACGCTGGAAATCACTGAGAGCGGCCCGTTCTTTCACAAACGTTTGTAGAAACAGTCTCCATGCCTAAGTGCTTCATTTTATACACCGGGCCAAGTGATTTGGACACATCATTTGGATGGGTGGCCAAATACTCTTGGCAATTTAGTGTACTTTGTGGACGCCGTCTGCTGCTCCACACGCTGCAAGTCTTTGCTGTCGTCCAGCATTCTGTTTTTGTTTACTTTGCAGCCAGTTCAGTTTTAGTTTTGTTTTTGCACAGCCTTCCCTAAGCTTCAATGCCTTTTCTTAGCGGCACTCGCCTTTTGTTTATTTTTGGTTTAAGCATTAGACACCTTTTTACCTGCACCCTGCCTCCCGCTGTTCTCGACATCTACAAAGCAATTATCTACCTGCTGCCACCAACTGATATGGAAGAGTATTACACGGCTACTTTGCCGAGCTCTAGCACCGATACTCAACAACAACACATCATTTGCAGACTATAATTACTGCTTTGCAAAAAATATTTTGAACCCAAATAGCGAGAACGACTTTTTACTGTCAATATTGACTGCCGAGTTTAATTTTTTTTTTTTTTTTCTGCTGGTAGAATAGAATAGCATGCCTTTTATTGTCACTATACACAGGTGCGATTCAAAGCAACTCCAGTATCAGGAAGGAAAGAAAAAGAAAACTAGTGCAAAAGGAGGTAAGGTGGGGGGGCGTGGTCGGGGGGTGGGGGGCGTGGTTGGGGGCGTGGTTAAGAGGGGAGGAACATATTTGAAATAATTAATTTTTATATTTGAAATAATTAATTTTAAATGATCATAATACTTCATTTAAAATTACCATATTTAATTATTAAAATAATTGCTTGTTTATCAACAACTTTAGCATTTTATTCACTACATTTTGAAGCTCTCAGAAGCCAAGTTATGTTATATTCCTTAATATTTATTTATGCAAGTTTGAAGTATCAATTATCCAAACACAGTTTTGTTTGCATATTTTCAGGATGTAGATATATATATGTATATATATATATATATATATATATATATATATTTTTTTTTTTTTCAGGATGTAGATATATATATGTATATATATATATATATATATATATGTATATATATATATATATATATATATATATATATATATACATACATATATATATATATATATATATACATATATATATATATATATATGTATATATATATATATATATATATATATATATATATATATATATATATATATATATATTTTTTTTTTTTTTTTTTTCTTTTCAGGATGTAGATATATATATGTATATATATATATATATATATATATATATATATGTATATATATATGTATATAGATATATATATATATATATATATATACATATATATATATATATATATATACATATATATGTATGTGTGGGGAAAAAATCACAAGACTACTTCATCTCTACAGGCCTGTTTCATGAGGGGTTCCCTCAATCATCAGGAGAAAATCCTGATGATTGAGGGAACCCCTCATGAAACAGGCCTGTAGAGATGAAGTAGTCTTGTGATTTTTTCCCCACACATACATATATTGCGCTCTACTACGGTATCGAGCACTATTTTTTGGATAACCTTATTAAGATATACATGCTTGTTTATCAACAACTTTAGCATTTTATTCACTACATTTTGAAGCTCTCAGAAGCCAAGTTATGTTATATTCCTTAATATTTATTTATGCAAGTTTGAAGTATCAATTATCCAAACACAGTTTTGTTTGCATATTTTCAGGATGTAGATATATATATGTATATATATATATATGTATATATATATATATATATATTTTTTTTTTTTTTCAGGATGTAGATATATATGTATATATATATATATATATATGTATATATATATATATATATATATGTATATATATATATATATATATATATATATATATATATATATACATATATATATATATATATACATATATATATATATATATATATATATGTATATATATATATATTTTTTTTCAGGATGTAGATATATATATGTATATATATATATATATATATATATATATATATATATATATATATATATATATATATATATATATATATATATATATATATATATACATATATATATATATATATATATATATATATATACATATACATATATATGTATGTGTGGGAAAAAAATCACAAGACTACTTCATCTCTACAGGCCTGTTTCATGAGGGGTTCCCTCAATCATCAGGAGAAAATCTCCTGATGATTGAGGGAACCCCTCATGAAACAGGCCTGTAGAGATGAAGTAGTCTTGTGATTTTTTTCCCACACATACATATATTGCGCTCTACTACGGTATCGAGCACTATTTTTTGGATAACCTTATTAAGATATACATATATATATATATATATATATATATATATATATATATATATATATATATATATATATATATATATATATATATATATATGTATATATATATATATATATATATATATATATATATATATATATATATATATATATATATATATATATATATATATATATATATGTATATATATATATATATATATATATATATATATATATATGTATATATATATATATTTTTTTTTCAGGATGTAGATATATATATGTATGTATATATATATATATATATATATGTATATATATATATATATATATATATATATATATATATATATATATATATATATATATATATATATATACATATATATATATATATATATATATATATATATATATATATATATATATATATATATATATATATATATATACATACATATATATATCTACATCCTGAAAATATGCAAACAAAACTGTGTTTGGATAATTGATACTTCAAACTTGCATAAATAAATATTAAGGAATATAACATAACTTGGCTTCTGAGAGCTTCAAAATGTAGTGAATAAAATGCTAAAGTTGTTGATAAACAAGCAATTATTTTAATAATTAAATATGGTCATTTTAAATGAAGTATTATGATCATTTAAAATTAATTATTTCAAATATGTTTATTTTAATGTAAAATTCTATGGCTGGATGTAATAAGGAGTCAGAAAAAATAAAAATAAAAATACAATTAATGTTGATGTTTTTAGCAAAATATAAGAAAAATGTATTTATTTTTTTTAAATTTTTTTTATTAATAAATATCTATTTATTTTTAGGTAAGATAAACATAATAATACAATGTATCTATAGTCTGGATGATTTAGTTCTTGTCACCCTGTTGTCCTCCCGTAGTGAAAAAAAGGCCGTCCTCACTCAGGTCCGCATCGGGAGATTTTCGGGAGAATATTTGTCCCGGGAGGTTTTCGGGAGAGGCGCTGAATTTCGGGAGTCTCCCGGATATTTCGGGAGGGTTGGCAAGCATGTGCACAGTCCAGTCCTGAGAACGAAGATGGTGTGCCTCAATAAAAAAATTGTGCCTTGGCTCAAAAAAAAAGGTTGCAAAACACTGAACTATCATATGTAAAACGCAGCCGAGCAGCAGCCTCTCCAGCCTAATTAGGACAATAAAGGGTTATGGGCTAATGTATGAGCGCCGTGCCAAAGCTAATGAATGCCTGGTATACCTTGTTTCCTCCCAAGCGTCCTTGGACTGTCATCTCCAACCTTTTGATGTGGTATCTGATTACCCGGGCAGCCATTAATCATGATTAAGTGCGCACCCAAAGTCTCGGGGAGCGGTGGGTGGACAGCAGGAAAGTTGCCCAGGTTCGGGCCTTCGTTCTGGGCAAGGACGTCTCCGGCGTCTGCCAAGTGGCCGGCCGATAATGAGACGGAAGCGTTAAAAAAAAAAAAAAAAAATTACGGCGCTTTTTAAAAGTGTCGTTAAAGGCGGGGGGAGTCGGCGTCCAAGCTACAGTGGAGGCGTCCAAGCCGACGCCTCGCGCCTTCTGTGGTCGCCGTCGACTTGGACAGCCGTTTTTTTTGCATGTTTTGTTGACACTATAGCGCTCCAAAAACATTTCCCCGCTTTGATAGCACTTGATGGGCTATAAATGGGTTGGAGCCCGGCGCAGGTAACCACCTATTGGCCTTCATGCATTTCTAATGTGACCCGCTCAGCTCGGCCTGGCTTCATTACGGCGATGTGCTGAGTCTTCTGCCAGCGCGTGGATCAACCCTCGCCACCGCCGGCCTCTGATACTGTGCGCGCCGCCTGGAAAAAGCCGCGGCTGTTTGCCCGCGTGCCAAAATAATCAAGTCGGTGGCAGCTCGTGAAGGAATATTAACTATGGGAATAACCCGGCTTGACACGCGTCGCCCGCGTGCGTGATCAAATGAGGGCGGAAAAGACTTTTTCCAGGTACAGTACTGGGCCCGCCATGACACCAGCTCAATCATAGCTGCGGGTGGGGTGGGGGGTCAGTTCTGTAGTGCTGTTTTCAGTCTACATACTTGCCCATTCAACACATTTAAATGAAATATAATACATCATATCACCTTTAAAAGAAAAGTGACACGTTTAAAATCACTTTTAGATTGTATTGAGGACATAAAGGCATGTAAACTTTCTAAACTTAAATGAGAAAAAGACAGAAATTATTTTATTTGACTCAAAAGTATAACAGAATGCTCCCCCCAGTGACCTGGACCCCCCGGGTGCCTTATTAAAAACCCACAGTCACAAATCTTGGTTTTAAATTGGACAATGATTTTAAATTGGAACATCAGATTAACTCCGTTGTATGATCTACTTTTTATCATCTAAGTTGTTTTTTTAACGAAAAAAAATAAATCTTTATGCGGATGATACGCAAATCTATGCCCCTTTAAAAAAGAAAAGTGACATGTTTAAAATCACTTTTAGATTGTATTGAGGACATAAAAGCATGTAAACTTTCTAAACTTAAATGAGAAAAAGAAGGAAATTATTTTCATTTGACGCAAAAGTATAACAGAATGTTCCCCCCAGTGACCTGGACCCCCCGGATGCCTTATTAAAAACCCACAGTCACAAATCTTGGTTTTAAGTTGGACAATGATTTTAAATTGGAACATCAGATTAACTCCGTTGTACGATCTACTTTTTATCATCCAAGTTTTTTGTTTTTTTTACGAATATTAACGAATATTAACTATGGGAATAACCCGGCTTGACACGCGTCGCCCGCGTGCATGATCAAATGAGAGCGGAAAAGACTTTTTCCAGGTACAGTACTGGGCCCGCCATGACACCAGCTCAATCATGACTGCGGGTGGGAGCGGGTCAGTTCTGTAGTGCTGTTTTCAGTCTACATCCTTGCCTATTCAACACATTTAAATTAAATATAATACATCATATCACCTGTCATCATGTTTAAAATCACTTTTAGATTGTATTGAGGACATAAAAGCATGTAAACTTTCTAAACTTAAATGAGAAAAAGACGGAAATTATTTTATTTGACTCAAAAGTATAACAGAATGCTCCCCCCAGTGACCTGGACCCCCCGGGTGCCTTATTAAAAACCCACAGTCACAAATCTTGGTTTTAAGTTGGACAATGATTTTAAATTGGAACATCAGATTAACTCTGTTGTATGATCTACTTTTTATCATCTAAGTTGTTTTTTTTAACGAAAAAAAAAAAAGATCTTTATGTGGATGATACGCAAATCTATGCCCCTTTAAAAAAGAAAAGTGACATGTTTAAAATCACTTTTATATTGTATTGAGGACATAAAAGCATGTAATTATCTCAACTTAAATGAGAACTAGACGGAAATTATTTTATTTGACTCAAAAGTATAACAGAATGCTCCCCCCAGTGACCTGGACCCCCTGATGCCCTATTTAAAAACCCACAGTCACAAATCTTGGTTTTAAGTTGGACAATGATTTTAAATTGGAACATCAGATTAACTCCGTTGTACGATCTACTTTTTATCATCCAAGTTTTTTGTTTTTTTTACGAATATTAACGAATATTAACTATGGGAATAACCCGGCTTGACACGGGTCGCCCGCGTGCATGATCAAATGAGGGCGGAAAAGACTTTTTCCAGGTACAGTACTGGGTCCGCCATGACACCAGCTCAATAATGACTGCGGGTGGGAGCGGGTCAGTTCTGTAGTGCTGTTTTCAGTCTACATCCTTGCCCATTCAACACATTTAAATGAAATATAATACATCATATCACCTTTAAAAGAAAAGTGACATGTTTAAAATCACTTTTAGATTGTATTGAGGACATAAAAGCATGTAAACTTTCTAAACTTAAATAAGAAAAAGACGGAAATTATTTTTATTTGACGCAAAAGTATAACAGAATGCTCCCCCCAGTGACCTGGACCCCCTGATGCCTTATTAAAAACCCACAGTCACAAATCTTGGTTTTAAGTTGGACAATGATTTTAAATTGGAACATCAGATTAACTCCGTTGTATAATCTACTTTTTATCATCCAAGTTGTTTTTTTAACGGAAAAAAAAAAATCTTTATGCGGATGATACGCAAATCTATGCCCCTTTAAAAAAGAAAAGTGACACATGTTTAAAATCACTTTTAGATTGTATTGAGGACATAAAAGCATGTAAACTTTCTAAACTTAAATGAGAAAAAGAAGGAAATTATTTTCATTTGACGCAAAAGTATAACAGAATGTTCCCCCCAGTGACCTGGACCCCCCGGATGCCTTATTAAAAACCCACAGTCACAAATCTTGGTTTTAAGTTGGACAATGATTTTAAATTGGAACATCAGATTAACTCCGTTGTATGATCTACTTTTTATCATCTAAGTTGTTTTTTTAACGAAAAAAAAAAAAATCTTTATGCGGATGATACGCAAATCTATGCCCCTTTAAAAAAGAAAAGTGACATGTTTAAAATCACTTTTAGATTGTATTGAGGACATAAAAGCATGTAAACTTTCTAAACTTAAATGAGAAAAAGACGGAAATTATTTTCATTTGACTCAAAAGTATAACAGAATGCTCCCCCCAGTGACCTGGACCCCCCGGATGCCTTATTAAAAACCCACAGTCACAAATTGTCATGTCTGTGTGATCATGTTTTTGTTTTGGTCATGTTCGGTTTTGTTTTTGGACTTTTTGTGCACTTTTGTTTTGTCACCCTAGCAACCATTAGTTTTCACCTGTCACGTCACGCACCTGTTTCACGTTTTGAGTCACGCACCTGTTTTCGTTAATCATGTCTATAGTATTTAAGTTCATTGTTTTCAGTTTGTCGTTCTGACGACATTCCGTATTCATACCCCTGTCACACTCTGTCTACCTCTGCGCACTTCATGCCATGTCCAAGTAAGTTTTTTTCTATTAATGCCACAGTTAGTGTTTTTGTTTAATTGTTCACAGTTTCTTGCCCCCGTGCAAGTCTTTTTGTTTCGTTAGTCAAGTTTGTACATCCGCCTTGAGCGCGCTTTTTGTTCCTTTGAGTGTTATAAATAAATATGTATTTACCTTCACGCCATGACCAGTCCAGCTTTACTTGCATCTCGGGAAAGCAAACACACCACAGTCCACGTCTTGACACAAATCTTGGTTTTAAGTTGGACAATGATTTTAAATTGGAACATCAGATTAACTCAGTTGTATGATCTACTTTTTATCATCTAAGTTGTTTTTTTAACGAAAAAAAAATAAATCTTTATGCGGATGATACGCAAATCTATGCCCCTTTAAAAAAGAAAAGTGACATGTTTAAAATCACTTTTAGATTGTCTTGAGGACATAAAAGCATGTAAACTTTCTAAACTTAAATGAAAACAAGACAGATATTATTTTATTTGACTCAAAAGTATAACAGAATGCTCCCCCCAGTGACCTGGACCCCCTGATGCCCTATTTAAAAACCCACAGTCACAAATCTTGGTTTTAAGTTGGACAATGATTTTTAAATTGGACCATCAGATTAACTCCGTTGTACGATCTACTTTTTATCATCCAATTTTTTTGTTTTTTTACGAATATTAACGAATATTAACTATGGGAATAACCCGGCTTGACACGCGTCGCCCGCGTGCGTGATCAAATGAGGGCGGAAAAGACTTTTTCCAGGTACAGTACTGGGCCCGCCATGACACCAGCTCAATCATAGCTGCGGGTGGGGTGGGGGGGTAAGTTCTGTAGTGCTGTTTTCAGTCTACATCCTTGCCCATTCAACACATTTAAATTAAATATAATACATCATATCACCTGTCATCATGTTTAAAATCACTTTTAGATTGTATTGAGGACATAAAAGCATGTAAACTTTCTAAACTTAAATGAGAAAAAGACGGATATTATTTTATTTGACTCAAAAGTATAACAGAATGCTCCCCCCAGTGACCTGGACCCCCTGATGCCCTATTTAAAAACCCACAGTCACAAATCTTGGTTTTAAGTTGGACAATGATTTTTAAATTGGACCATCAGATTAACTCCGTTGTATGATCTACTTTTTATCATCCAAGTTTTTTGTTTTTTTACGAATATTAACGAATATTAACTATGGGAATAACCCGGCTTGACACGCGTCGCCCGCGTGCGTGATCAAATGAGGGCGGAAAAGACTTTTTCCAGGTACAGTACTGGGCCCGCCATGACACCAGCTCAATCATGACTGCGGGTGGGAGGGGGGTCAGTTCTGTAGTGCTGTTTTCAGTCTACATCCTTGCCCATTCAACACATTTAAATTAAATATAATACATCATATCACCTGTCATCATGTTTAAAATCACTTTTAGATTGTATTGAGGACATAAAAGCATGTAAACTTTCTAAACTTAAATGAGAAAAAGACGGAAATTATTTTATTTGACTCAAAAGTATAACAGAATGCTCCCCCCAGTGACCTGGACCCCCCGGATGCCTTATTTAAAAACCCACAGTCACAAATCTTGGTTTTAAGTTGGACAATGATTTTAAATTGGAACATCAGATTAACTCCGTTGTATGATCTACTTTTTATCATCTAAGTTGTTTTTTTTAACGAAAAAAAAAAAATCTTTATGTGGATGATACGCAAATCTATGCCCCTTTAAAAAAGAAAAGTGACATGTTTAAAATCACTTTTAGATTGTCTTGAGGACATAAAGGCATGCAAACTTTCTAAACTTAAATGAAAACAAGACGGATATTATTTTATTTGACTCAAAAGTATAACAGAATGCTCCCCCCAGTGACCTGGACCCCCTGATGCCCTATTTAAAAACCCACAGTCACAAATTTTGGTTTTAAGTTGCTATCAAGTTTTTTTTTTTTTTTTAACAAATATTAACAAATATTAACTATGGGAATAACCCGGTTTGACACGGGTCGCCTGCGTGCGTCATCAAATGAGGGCGGAAAATACTTTTTCCTGGTAGAGTACTGGGTCCGCCATGACACCAGCTCAATCATAAATATATATCTTTATGCGGATGATACGCAAATCTATGCCCCTTTAAAAAAGAAAAGTGACATGTTTAAAATCACTTTTAGATTGTATTGAGGACATAAAAGCATGTAAACTTTCTAAACTTAAATGAGAAAAAGACGGAAATTATTTTATTTGACTATAAAGTATAACAGAATGCTCCCCCCAGTGACCTGGACCAGCGGATGCCTTATTTAAAAACCCACAGTCACAAATCTTGGTTTTAAGTTGGACAATGATTTTAAATTGGAACATCAGATTAACTCCGTTGTACGATCTAGTTTTTATCATCCAAGTTTTTTGACGAATATTAACGAATATTAACTATGGGAATAACCCGGCTTGACACGTGTCGCCCGCGTGCATGATCAAATGAGGGCGGAAAAGACTTTTTCCAGGTACAGTACTGGGCCCGCCATGACACCAGCTCAATCATGACTGCGGGTGGGAGGGGGTCAGTTCTGTAGTGCTGTTTTCAGTCTACATCCTTGCCCATTCAGCACATTTAAATTAAATATAATATATCATATCACCTTTAAAAGAAAAGTGACACATGTTTAAAATCACTTTTAGATTGTATTGAGGACATAAAAGCATGTCAACTTTCTAAACTTAAATGAGAAAAAGAAGGAAATTATTTTCATTTGACGCAAAAGTATAACAGAATGCTCCCCCCAGTGACCTGGACCCCCCGGGTGCCTTATTAAAAACCCACAGTCACAAATCTTGGTTTTAAGTTGGACAATGATTTTAAATTGGAACATCAGATTAACTCCGTTGTATGATCTACTTTTTATCATCTAAGTTGTTTTTTTTAACGAAAAAAAAAAAGATCTTTATGTGGATGATACGCAAATCTATGCCCCTTTAAAAAAGAAAAGTGACATGTTTAAAATCACTTTTAGATTGTATTGAGGACATAAAAACATGTAAACTTTCTAAACTTAAATGAGAAAAAGACGGAAAGTATTTTCTTTTGACTCAAAAGTATAACAGAATGCTCCCCCCAGTGACCTGGACCCGCGGATGCCTTATTTAAAAACCCACAGTCACAAATCTTGGTTTTAAGTTGGACAATGATTTTAAATTGGAACATCAGATTAACTCTGTTGTATGATCTACTTTTTATCATCTAGGTTGTTTTTTTTTTAACGAAAAAAAAAAAATCTTTATGCGGGTGATACGCAAATCTATGCCCCTTTAAAAAAGAAAAGTGACATGTTTAAAATCACTTTTAGATTGTCTTGAGGACATAAAGGCATGCAAACTTTCTAAACTTAAATGAAAACAAGACGGATATTATTTTATTTGACTCAAAAGTATAACAGAATGCTCCCCCCAGTGACCTGGACCCCCCGGATGACTTATTTAAAAACCCACAGTCACAAATCTTGGTTTTAAGTTGGACAATGATTTTAAATTGGAACATCAGTTGTACGATCTACTTTTTAATCATCTAAGACTTTTAGCAAAAATTAAATCAGTTTTATTTTTTAACGACTTTGAGCAGGTAATCCATGCATTTTATTTAATTGCTATGGTATTTAAAGGGGTAGGATTAAATAAACTCTGCTTCTTCCTACTCCTTTTCGGACGTGCTGTGATGAAACAAGTGGAAATGTGCGATGCATCGCATTGTATCGTATGCATGTTCCACATAAACTGAACTGAACTGAACTGAACTCCGTTGTACGATCTACTTTTTATCACCTAAGACTTTTAGCAACAATGTAATCAGTTTTATCTTTTAACCACTTTGAGCGGGTAATCCATGCATTTTATTTCATCGGGTTTGTTCGACTGCGAGTCTCTCTACGTTGGAATGAAGCAGGCCTCGATCGCTCCACCGCAGTTAGTCCAAAAATGTTGCTGCTCGCCTTTTAACTGCCACTAAAAAAAAAAAAAAACACATTTTAGCATCCCTTCACTGGCTCCCAGTTCACTTTAGAATGTCGTTGTTTATTTTTAAATCTCTTAACGGATTATATGTCAGACCTTTTAAAAATGCACACCCCCACAAAAAAGATAAGAAAATTATTTCCAACTCACAACATCCACTCTTTCTTGAATATGGAACCCTGCCATCAGGGAGAAGACTCCGGGTCCCACTATGCAAATCTAACCGCCTTAAATTATCATTTGTCCCAGCCTCCATTAAGCTGACCAACAATGTGCAATAGAATTTTAATACATAGGTTAGCACTTTTTTAGCACATAGCACTTTAGCACACATAGCTTGTGTTTTTGTTCTGTTGTTTTTGGGTATGTTAAGAAAGCAATGATGCACTGTGCCCAAGACAAATTTCCCCGCGGGGACAATAAAGTTGAACCTTGAACCTTGAACAAGGTCAGTGTCAGGTACAAACACCGAACTATTTATTAAACAGGACAAGAAGCAAGGAATCAAACAGCTCATGAGGACCCGCACCCTCGTACTGTGTCACCCCCACGCTCTGAGGAAAAAGTTCCAGCGCCTCCCCATTTATTTGGGCATTCCCTGATTACATAGCCGAAGCTGCTTCTAAGGGGCGGGGTCACATTATGCACATTATGCTGGAGCCTATCTCAGCTACAATCGGGCGGAAGGCGGGGTGCACCCTGGACAAGTCGCCACCTCATCGCAGGGCCAACACAGATAGACAGACAACATTCACACTCACATTCACACACTAGGGACCATTTAGTGTTGCCAATCAACCTATCCCCAGGTGCATGTCCGGAGGTAACCCACACAGTCACGGGGAGAACATGCAAACTCCGCGCAGAAAGATCCCGAGCCCGGGGTTGAACTCAGGACCTTCGTATCGGGAGGTAGACACACTAACCCCTCTTCCACCGTGCTGCCGGGTCATAAACAGTTCAAAACAAAATGTGCTTGGAGCGGTGTCAGGTTTGCCCCCTTCTCTGCTCGTCCGCCTTATCTTATTGGGAGATTTCGGGTACTGATACGGCCCCTCGAGATCTGAAACACGGAAACTTCTACGGCAAGGTGCATTTCTTTGCACACAGTGGAGACTTACAAGCTGTCCGCCTTTGCCTGATAACAACAAGGACAGCTTTGTCTTCACGCGGGGCAACCTGAAGTGCAAGCAAACAAGTTGTGTGATAATTATTCTGACAGTCAGCTGATCATCCATCCATCCATCCATTTTCTACCGCTTATTCCCTTTGGGGTCGCTGGAGCCTATCTCAGCTACAATCGGGCGGAAGGCGGGGTACACCCTGGACAAGTCGCCACCTCATCGCAGGGCCAACACAGATAGACAGACAACATTCACACTCACATTCACACACTAGGGCCATTTTTTTTAGTGTTGCCAATCAACCTATTCCCAGGTGGATGTTTTTGGAGGTGGGAGGAAGCCGGAGTACCCGGAGGGAACCCACGCAGTCACGGGGAGAACATGCAAACTCCGCGCAGAAAGATCCCGAGCCCGGGGTTGAACTCAGGACCTTCGTATCAGGAGGTAGACGCACTAACCGTTCAAACAAAATGTGCTTGGAGCGGTGTCAGGTTTGCCCCCTTCTCTGCTCGTCCGCCTTATCTTATTGGGAGATTTCGGGTACTGATACGGCCCCTCGAGATCTGAAACACAGACACTTCTACGGCGAGGCGCTTTCCATGGCACACAGTTGGAGACTTACAAGCTGTCCGCCTTTGCCTGATAACAACAAGGACAGCTTTGTCTTCACGCGGGGCAACCTGAAGTGCAAGCAAACAAGTTGTGTGATAATTATTCTGACAGTCAGCTGATCATCCATCCATCCATCCATTTTCTACCGCTTATTCCCTTTGGGGTCGCAGGGGGCGCTGGAGCCTATCTCAGCTACAATCGGGCGGAAGGCGGGGTACACCCTGGACAAGTCGCCACCTCATCGCAGGGCCAACACAGATAGACAGACAACATTCACACTCACATTCACACACTAGGGCCAATTTTTTTATCGTTGCCAATCAACCTATCCCCAGGTGCATGTCCGGAGGGAACCCACGCAGTCACGGGGAGAACATGCAAACTCCGCGCAGAAAGATCCAGAGCCCGGGGTTGAACTCGGGACCTTCGTATCGGGAGGTAGACACACTAACCCCTCTTCCACCGTGCTGCCGGGTCATAAACAGTTCAAAACAAAATGTGCTTGGAGCGGTGTCAGGTTTGCCCCCCTTCTCTGCTCGTCCGCCTTATCTTATTGGGAGATTTCGGGTACTGATACGGCCCCTCGAGATCTGAAACACAGACACTTCTACAGTGAGGCGCTTTCCATGGCACACAGTGGAGACTTACAAGCTGTCCGCCTTTGCCTGATAACAACAAGGACAACTTTGTCTTCACGCGGGGCACCTGAAGTGCAAGCAAACAAGTTGTGTGATAATTATTCTGACAGTCAGCTGATCATCCATCCATCCATCCATTTTCTACCGCTTATTCCCTTTGGGGTCGCAGGGGGCGCTGGAGCCTATCTCAGCTACAATCGGGCGGAAGGCGGGGTGCACCCTGGACAAGTCGCCACCTCGTCGCAGGGCCAACACAGATAGACAGACAACATTCACACTCACATTCACACACTAGGGCCATTTTTTTTAGTGTTGCCAATCAACCTATCCCCAGGTGCATGTCTTTGGAGGTGGGAGGAAGCCGGAGTACCCGGAGGGAACCCACGCAGTCATGGGGAGAACATGCAAACTCCGCGCAGAAAGATCCCGAGCCCGGGGTTGAACTCAGGACCTTCCAATCGGGAGGTAGACACACTAACCCCTCTTCCACCGTGCTGCCGGTTCATAAACAGTTCAAGCAAAATGTGCTTGGAGCGGTGTCAGGTTTGCCCCCTTCTCTGCTCGTCCGCCTTATCTTATTGGGAGATTTCGGGTACTGATACGGCCCCTCGAGATCTGAAACACGGAAACTTCTACGGCAAGGCGCATTTCTTTGCACACAGTGGAGACTTACAAGCTGTCCGCCTTTGCCTGATAACAACAAGGACAGCTTTGTCTTCACGCGGGGCAACCTGAAGTGCAAGCAAACAACTTGTGTGATAATTATTCTGACAGTTAGCTGATCATCCATCCATCCATCCATTTTCTACCGCTTATTCCCTTTGGGGTCGCTGGAGCCTATCTCAGCTACAATCGGGCGGAAGGCGGGGTACACTCTGGACAAGTCGCCACCTCGTCGCAGGGCCAACACAGATAGACAGACAACATTCACACTCACATTCACACACTAGGGCCAATTCTTTTAGTGTTGCCAATCAACCTATTCCCAGGTGCATGTCTTTGGAGGTGGGAGGAAGCCGGAGTACCCGGAGGGAACCCACGCAGTCACGGGGAGGACATGCAAACTCCGCGCAGAAAGATCCCGAGCCCGGGGTTGAACTCAGGACCTTCGTATCGGGAGGTAGACGCACTAACCGTTCAAACAAAATGTGCTTGGAGCGGTGTCAGGTTTGCCCCCTTCTCTGCTCGTCCGCCTTATCTTATTGGGAGATTTCGGGTACTGATACGGCCCCTCGAGATCTGAAACACAGAAACTTCTATGGCAAGGTGCATTTCTTTGCACACAGTGGAGACTTACAAGCTGTCCTTTACCTGATAACAGCAAGGACAGCTTTGTCTTCACGCGGGGCAACCTGAAGTGCAAGCAAACAAGTCGTGTGATAATTATTCTGACTAGTCAGCTGATCAGTTCCTTCAAAAACCCCCGTTTAAAATCCAGAGGTGATGGTGTGGCGCCAAAACTTTGGAACAACATCCCATTTTAATGACTTTTAAATCACGTCTTAAAACATGTTTCTACTCCTTGGCTTTTAAACCAGCATGTGTGATTTTAGTCCATTTTATTTCCCTGTATGTATTTATTCCAGGCTACAATGCCTCTTTTTCCCCCTGCTAATGCATTTAGCATGGGGGCCCTCAGTAATGGCTTTCCCAGTCCCGACCCTCGTACGGAATGACGCACCAAACCGGAATGATTGCCACGATCAATAATATTGGCCTTTAAGTGGTCCGCTCGGAGTTTAGGCAAATAATACTTCCCTTTCTTACCGCCCAGTCCGCCTCTCGCAGTGAAAGGTACTTTAGGCGATGAGGTCCGAAGTGAGCGGCCGCGCTGGAAAACCGCAGAGCAGCGTGATGGTTTCCCTGTCAGAGTGCGTTTCCTCCGATTGGACAATTTATAGTTTCCACCTCGGGTGTTTTTCTTTGCTGCTTTTCCATCAAATCTTTCTTTTTTGACCGCCCACACCGGTATTTCAAGCTTAAATGATGGTAAATGATGTGTTCCGCATGTTGTGCGGGGAAACTAAACAACCCCCCGACGAGCCAAGAATGTACAGCAAGTTCTATGACTTGAATATGACCAATGTATGATCCTGGAACTACTTGGTATCGGGTTGATACCTAAATGTGTGGTATCGTCCAAAACTAATGTCAAGTATCAAAGAAGAGAAGAATAAGTGATTATTACATTTTAACAGAAGTGTAGATAGAACATGTTAAAACAGAAAATAAGCAGATATTAACAGTAGGAGAAATCACTGCACGTAAGCAGCAAGGCTGAAAACCAACATTGAATGGCGTGACATTCGATCCCTCAGGCGGTACATCAGTGTGTAAAGGATATCACCACATGGAACACCTCAGAAAACCACTGTCAGTCACTGTAAGTGCAAGTTAAAACTCTACTATGCAAAGACAAAACCATTTATCAACAACACCCAGAAACGCCGCATCACAACATCTTCTTTCATTTTTCAAGAAAATTCATATTATGTTTATAAAGTCAGTAAATACGTCCCTGGACACATGAGGACTTTGACTATGACCAATGTATGATCCTGGAACTACTTGGTATCGGGTTGATACCTAAATGTGTGGTATCGTCCGAAACTAATGTCAAGTATCAAAGAAGAGAAGAATAAGTGATTATTACATTTGAACAGAAGTGTAGATAGAACATGTTAAAACAGAAAATAAGCAGATATTAACAGTAAATGATTATTAATCAATTTTCTACCACTTGTCCTTAATAAACCATTTAAAAGTGCTTTAATAGTGCTGTATACATAAAGTGGATTTGACTATTATTTTATCAAACATTTTTTTCTTGTTATAATTATGAAACATGTTCTCATAAAACATTTTTCCTTTTTAAATGTGGGCTTTTTTCTCGTAAGATTCTGTGTTTATTTGCGTAAAATTGCAAATGTACCTTTTAAGAGTACAACTTTTTACTGTAAAATCCAGACTTTTTTTCTCTTAAATTAAATTTTACTGTAAATTAAAACTGTTTTTTGTTTTTTTTCTGGTTTTTAATGTAATTTCTATACAGTTACAAATGTTTCTATTTTTTTTATTTCTTATTGAAACAAGTCAACATGATTTGTTTTGGCCTATTTTAGTGTTTTTCATTATTTTATCTAGTCTTATACTACACACATTTTAATCTTTTATAATGTGCACCATTTAAGAAACCATTTAAAAGTGTTTTAATAGTGCTGTATACATAACGTGGATTTGATCATTATTTTACACATTAAACTATTATTTTATCAAAAAAAAATTTCTTGTTATAATTATGAAACATTTTCTCATAAAACATTTTTCCTTTTTAAATGTGGGCTTTTTTCTCGTAAGATTCTGTGTTTATTTGCGTAAAATTGCAAATTGACCTTTTAAGAGTACAACTTTTTACTGTAAAATCCAGACTTTTTTCTCTTAAATAAAATTTTACTGTAAATTAAAACTGTTTTTTTTATTTCTTCTGGTTTTTAATGTAATTTTTATACAGTTACAAATGTTTTTAATTTCTTATTGAAACAAGTCAACATGATTTGTTTTGGCCTATTTAAGTATTTTTCATTATTTTATCTAGTCTTATAATACACACATTTTAACTTTTATAATGTGCACCACTTAAGAAACCATTTAAAAGTGCTTTAATAGTGCTGTATACATAACGTGGATTTGATCATTATTTTACACATTAAACTATTATTTTATCAAACATTTTTTTCTTGTTATAATTATGAAACATGTTCTCATAAAACATTTTTCCTTTTTAAATGTGGGCTTTTTTCTCGTAAGATTCTGTGTTTATTTGCGTAAAATTGCAAATGTACCTTTTAAGAGTACAACTTTTAACTGTAAAATCCAGACTTTCTTCTCTTAAATTAAATTTTACTGTAAATTAAAACTGTTTTTTTTCCTTCTGGTTTTTAATGTAATTTCTATACAGTTACAAATGTTTCTATTTTTTTTTTTTTTTTTTTCTTATTGAAACAAGTCAACATGATTTGTTTTGGCCTATTTAAGTATTTTTCATTATTTTATCTAGTCTTATACTACACACATTTTAATCTTTTATAATGTTCACCACTTAGGAAACCATTTAAAAGTGCTTTAATAGTGCTGTATACATAAAGTGGATTTGATCATTATTTTACACATTAAACTATTATTTTATCAAAAAAAATTTTCTTGTTATAATTATGAAATATGTTCTCATAAAACATTTTTCCTTTTTAAATGTGGGCTTTTTTCTCGTAAGATTCTGTGTTTATTTGCGTAAAATTGCAAATGTACCTTTTAAGAGTACAACTTTTTACTGTAAAATCCAGACTTTCTTCTCTTAAATTAAATTTTACTGTAAATTAAAACTGATTTTTTTTTTTTTCTTCTGGTTTTTAATTTAATTTCTATACAGTTACAAATGTTTTTATTTTATTTTATTTTTTTTAATTTCTTATTGAAACAAGTCAACATGATTTGTTTTGGCCTATTTAAGTATTTTTTTTATTATTTTATCTAGTCTTATAATACACACATTTTAATATTTTATAATGTGCACCACTTAGGAAACCATTCAAAAGTGCTTTAATAGTGCTGTATACATAAAGTGGATTTGATCATTATTTTATACACTAAACTATTATTTTATCAAACATTTTTTTCTTGTTATAATTATGAAACATGTTCTCATAAAACATTTTTCCTTTTTAAATGTGGGCTTTTTTCTCGTAAGATTCTGTGTTTATTTGCGTAAAATTGCAAATTTATCTTTTAAGAGTACAACTTTTTACTGTAAAATCCAGACTTTTTTCTCTTAAATTAAATTTTACTGTAAATTAAACCTGTTTTTTTCTTCTTCTGGTTTTTAATGTAATTTCTATACAGTTACAAATGTTTCTTTTTTTTAAATTTCTTATTAAAACAAGTCAACATGATTTGTTTTGGCCTATTTTAGTGTTTTTCATTATTTTATCTAGTCTTATACTACACACATTTTAATCTTTTATAATGTGCACCATTTAAGAAACCATTTAAAAGTGCTTTAATAGTGCTGTATACATAAAGTGGATTTGACCATTATTTTACACATTAAACTATTATTTTATCAAAAAAAAAATTCTTGTTATAATTATGAAACATGTTCTCATAAAACATTTTTCCTTTTTAAATGTGGGCTTTTTTCTCCTAAGATTCTGTGTTTATTTGCGTAAAATTGCAAATTTATCTTGTAAGAGTACAACTTTTTACTGTAAAATCCAGACTTTTTTCTCATAAATCAAATTTTACTGTAAAATAAAACTTTTTTTTATTTTTTATTTTCTGGTTTCTTAGTTAATTTTTTTTTAACTAAGAGAAACTATAGAGTTACAAATGTTTTCTTTCAAAATTATATTTTTATTTCTTATTGAAACAAGTCAACATAATTTGTTTTGGCCTATTTTAGTGTTTTTCATTATTTTATCTAGTCTTATTCTACACGCTTTTTAATCTTTTATAATGTGCACCACTGTGGAAACCATTTAAAAGTGCTGCATAAATAAAGTGGACTTGATAATTATTTTATACACTAAACCATTGTTTTATCCAACATTTTTTTCTTGTTATAATTATGAAAAATATTCTCATAAATGTTGATTTTATTCTTGAAACGTTGCAAACTTTGAAAGATGGTAAATGATGTGTTCCGCATGTTGTGCGGGGAAACTAAACAACCCCCCGACGAGCCAAGAATGTACAGCAAGTTCACATCTGCCGCCGGAGCGGAAAACCTCCCTGACCGCACGGGTATAAATCAGCCCGGCCGCCATGCGTGTGAATATCAGAGTTTGCCACACGGACGTGCAATTTGGAGAAAAGCAGCTACTGTTTCTCAGGTAATATCAGCAAGTACTGAAGGAACACTTCCTGATCCGGTAAAAGGGTTGTACGGTAAACCGGTATACTAAATTAATGATATTCGGTGCTATACCGCCTCTAAAAAGTACCGGCTCCCTGGTTTTACGAGCAGAGGAGCATGTTCGGCAGCGCACACACACAGAGTACTTACAAGCAGCTAACATGCATCCGCAGTCGGCGGTGTTTTAGCTACTTCTAAATGACCAATCCTGGCCTCCATGGCGACAAATAAAGTAAATTTCTTACAAGTATCATTATCACTGCAGGACGAGAAATAGCTAAACATGCTTCACTACACACCGTAGGAGGATACAATAGCTCAACGGCGTCGCCGCTAACAAAAGCTAGCGCCCGTGAATGTAAACAAATGCCATGGGTGGATCTACACCTGACTGTTTATAATATAATATATGAATACTTTGAATATGACCAATGTATGATCCTGTAACTACTTGGTATCGGATCCATACCTAAATGCGTGGTATCATCCAAAACTAACGTAAAGTATCAAAAAAGAGAAGAATAAGTGATTATTACATTTGAACAGAAGTGTAGATAGAACATGTTCAAACAGAAAATAAGCAGATATTAACAGCAAATGAACAAGTAGATTAATAACCCATTTTTACAGTTTGTCCCTCATAATGTGTACAAAATAATAGGTGTATAAATGACACAATATGTTACTGCATAGACTAATTAGGAGTCTTTGTTTGTTTACTTACTACTAAAAGACAAGTTGTCGAGTATGTTCACTATTTTATTTAAGGACTAAATTACAATAATAAACATATGTTTCATGTACACTAAGATTTTTTGTTAAAATAAAGCCCCAAATTTTTGTGGTCCCCTTTATTTCGAAAATTGTCGAAATACATGTTGGTACCGGTACCAAAATGTTGGTATCGGGACAACCCTACTGGCAACTTTATTCTTGTTATGGTGTAAACAAATCATTTTTATTTGTTTATAATGTTTATAATGTCTATTTTCTATTTCCTGCTGGACCTACTCTCTATTTTATGCTGCTGCTGTCACATATACTGTAATATTGTACATGGTCATTGGTATATATTGTATATATTATATAGACATCATATAATATATCTGTATATATATTATTCTGTACACATATTATGTATATATTCGTATATATGTTAGATTTTTTATCGCTATATTAGTCTATTTATACCTGCATTGTCCTTTCCATCCTTACACTTTCCATCATTGTAACTGAGCTACTGTGTTGAACAACTTCCCTTGTGGATCATTAAAGTTTGTCTAAGTCTAAGTCTAAGTAATATGTAATCATGTATGCGTTCAATTGTATTTCTCATAACATGTCAGATATTTTAGCAATATTCTAGATATATTTTTGTTGTCTTTTTGAAATTTTGACTTGTATAAAATGTAAATAAATAATTGTTCCTTTTTAAACTCTATTAATGTAATTACAAATATTTATCTAATTCTTTAAATTAATTTTTTCCCCCAAATTTGACAATTTCTGAATTCTGGCTTTACTCTCATAAAATTGGAAAAAATGTTATAAATTATAGTTTCATCCACATTTTATTTTCATTGCATTTTATAAACTCTACCTTTGTTATTGTAAGCTTCCATTGTTCTTTTCAACATCATGAAATGTTCATTGTACTGGCAACTTTATTCTTGTTATAGTGTAAAAAAATAAAAAAGTTTCCTTGTAATATGAGGATTATTTATTTTACTTTTGTTTATGTATCTGCTATGCACTTGAAGTGTACTGTTTACGTGAACTGATGACCAAATAAAAACCATTGAATTGAATTTTTTTTAATGTATTATGTCAGTTATTTTAGTAATATTGCAGATATATTTTTGTAAAATAGACATTTTTTAAATTCCGACATTTTAAAACGATATTTTTAAAATGTTCCTTTTTTAAAACTCTATTGATATAATTACAAATATTTTTCTAACTCTTTAAATGTATTTTTTTTCAAGGAAAACAGAACAAGTCCCTGATGGCATAAAAAAAAAAAGCCCACCTTAATCGTGTAAGCGTACAATTTTAGTTCTCGTAATATGTCAGTTATTTAAAAAAAATATTCTAGATATATTTTTGTAAATTTCCGACTTTTTGTTATATTTTTAAAACATACCTTTTTTAAAACTCTATTAATGTAATATTTTTATATTTATATATTTTCTATTATTATTTTAATATTTTTCTAATTCTTTAAATGCATTTTAAAAAAATGCATCCCGAGCAGGAAAACAAAACAAGTCCCTGGTGACATTAACATTTTTTTTTAAAAACACATCTTAATTGTGTAAGCGTACAATTTCATTTCTCGTAATATGTCAGTTATTTAAAAAAAATATTCTCCATATATGTTTGTAAAATACACTTTTTTGCCTATTTGAAATTCCGACATTTTATTATATTTTTTAAACGTACTTTTTTTTTTTAATTCTATAATGTAATATTTTTGTATTATTATTTTTATATTTCTATAATTCTTTAAATGCATTTTTTTCCCCCCCAAATGTTGAACAATTTTATTTCTGGTAATATGTCAGCTATTTAAAAAAAAAAATTCTCCATATATGTTTGTAAAATACACTTTTTTGCCTATTTGAAATTCCGACATTTTATTATATTTTTTAAACGTACATTTTTTTAAAATTCTATAATGTAATATTTTTACATTTTTTTATTATTATTTTTCTATTTTTTATAATTCTTTAAATGCATTTTTCCCCCCCCAAATGTTGAACAATTTTATTTCTGGTAATATGTCAGCTATTTAAAAAAAATATTCTCCATATATGTTTGTAAAATACACTTTTTTGCCTATTTGAAATTCCGACATTTTATTATATTTTTTAAACGTACATTTTTTTTAAATTCTATAATGTAATATTTTCATATTTTTTATTATTTTTTTTATATTTTTATAATTCTTTAAATGCATTTTTTCCCCCCAAATGTTGAACAATTTTATTTCTGGTAATATGTCAGCTATTTAAAAAAAATATTCTCCATATATGTTTGTAAAATACACTTTTTTGCCTATTTGAAATTCCGACATTTTATTATATTTTTTAAACGTTCATTTTTTTAAAAATTCTATAATGTAATATTTTTTTATTTTTTTATTATTATTTTTATATTTTTATAATTCTTTAAATGCATTTTTTCCTCCCAAATGTTGAACAATTTTATTTCTGGTAATATGTCAGCTATTTAAAAAAAATATTCTCCATATATGTTTGTAAAATACACTTTTTTGCCTATTTGAAATTCCGACATTTTATTATATTTTTTAAACGTATATTTTTTTTAAATTCTATAATGTAATATTTTTACATTTTTTTATTATTATTTTTATATTTTTATAATTCTTTAAATGCATTTTTCTCCCCCAAATGTTGAACAATTTTATTTCTGGTAATATGTCAGCTATTTAAAAAAAATATTCTCCATATATGTTTGTAAAATACACTTTTTTGCCTATTTGAAATTCCGACATTTTATTATATTTTTTAAACGTAAATTTTTTTTAAATTCTATAATGTAATATTTTTATATTTTTTATTATTTTTTTAATATTTTTATAATTCTTTAAATGCATTTTTTCCCCCCAAATGTTGAACAATTTTATTTCTGGTAATATGTCAGCTATTTAAAAAAAATATTCTCCATATATGTTTGTAAAATACACTTTTTTGCCTATTTGAAATTCCGACTTTTTATTATATTTTTTAAACGTACATTTTTTTTTTAATTCTATAATGTAATATTTTTATTTTTATTTTTATTTTTTTAAATATTTTTATAATTCTTTAAATGCATTTTTTCCCCCCAAATGTTGAACAATTTTATTTCTGGTAATATGTCAGCTATTTAAAAAAAATATTCTCCATATATGTTTGTAAAATACACTTTTTTGCCTATTTGAAATTCCGACATTTTATTATATTTTTTAAAAGTACATTTTTTTTAAATTCTATAATGTAATATTTTTATATTTATATATTTGTTATTATTATTTTTATATTTTTCAAATTCTTTACATGCATTTTTTCCTCCAAATGTTGAACAATTTTATTTCTGGTAATATGTCAGCTATTTAAAAAAAAAAATTCTACATCTATGTTTGTAAAATACACTTTTTTGCCTATTTGAAATTCCCACATTTTATTATATTTTTTAAACGTACATTTTTTTAAAATTCTATAATGTAATATTTTTATATTTTTTTATTATTATTTTTATATTTTTATAATTCTTTAAATGCATTTTTTCCCCCCAAATGTTGAACAATTGTATTTCTGGTAATATGTCAGCTATTTAAAAAAAATATTCTCCATATATGTTTGTAAAATAGACTTTTTTTGCCTATTTGAAATTCCGACATTTTATTATATTTTTTAAACGTAAATTTTTTTTAAATTCTATAATGTAATATTTTATTATTTTTTTATTATTATTTTTATATTTTTATAATTCTTTAAATGCATTTTTTCCCCCCAAATGTTGAACAATTTTATTTCTGGTAATATGTCAGCTATTTAAAAAAAATATTCTCCATATATGTTTGTAAAATACACTTTTTTGCCTATTTGAAATTCCGACATTTTATTATATTTTTTAAACGTTCATTTTTTTAAAAATTCTATAATGTAATATTTTTTTATTTTTTTATTATTATTTTTATATTTTTATAATTCTTTAAATGCATTTTTTCCTCCCAAATGTTGAACAATTTTATTTCTGGTAATATGTCAGCTATTTAAAAAAAATATTCTCCATATATGTTTGTAAAATACACTTTTTTGCCTATTTGAAATTCCGACATTTTATTATATTTTTTAAACGTATATTTTTTTTAAATTCTATAATGTAATATTTTTACATTTTTTTATTATTATTTTTATATTTTTATAATTCTTTAAATGCATTTTTCTCCCCCAAATGTTGAACAATTTTATTTCTGGTAATATGTCAGCTATTTAAAAAAAATATTCTCCATATATGTTTGTAAAATACACTTTTTTGCCTATTTGAAATTCCGACATTTTATTATATTTTTTAAACGTACATTTTTTTTAAATTCTATAATGTAATATTTTTATATTTTTTATTATTTTTTTAATATTTTTATAATTCTTTAAATGCATTTTTTCCCCCCAAATGTTGAACAATTTTATTTCTGGTAATATGTCAGCTATTTAAAAAAAATATTCTCCATATATGTTTGTAAAATACACTTTTTTGCCTATTTGAAATTCCGACTTTTTATTATATTTTTTAAACGTACATTTTTTTTTTAATTCTATAATGTAATATTTTTATTTTTATTTTTATTTTTTTAAATATTTTTATAATTCTTTAAATGCATTTTTTCCCCCCAAATGTTGAACAATTTTATTTCTGGTAATATGTCAGCTATTTAAAAAAAATATTCTCCATATATGTTTGTAAAATACACTTTTTTGCCTATTTGAAATTCCGACATTTTATTATATTTTTTAAAAGTACATTTTTTTTAAATTCTATAATGTAATATTTTTATATTTATATATTTGTTATTATTATTTTTATATTTTTCAAATTCTTTACATGCATTTTTTCCTCCAAATGTTGAACAATTTTATTTCTGGTAATATGTCAGCTATTTAAAAAAAAAAATTCTACATCTATGTTTGTAAAATACACTTTTTTGCCTATTTGAAATTCCCACATTTTATTATATTTTTTAAACGTACATTTTTTTTAAATTCTATAATGTAATATTTTTATATTTTTTTATTATTATTTTTATATTTTTATAATTCTTTAAATGCATTTTTTCCCCCCAAATGTTGAACAATTGTATTTCTGGTAATATGTCAGCTATTTAAAAAAAATATTCTCCATATATGTTTGTAAAATAGACTTTTTTTGCCTATTTGAAATTCCGACATTTTATTATATTTTTTAAACGTAAATTTTTTTTAAATTCTATAATGTAATATTTTATTATTTTTTTATTATTATTTTTATATTTTTATAATTCTTTAAATGCATTTTTTCCCCCCAAATGTTGAACAATTTTATTTCTGGTAATATGTCAGCTATTTAAAAAAAATATTCTCCATATATGTTTGTAAAATACACTTTTTTGCCTATTTGAAATTCCGACATTTTATTATATTTTTTAAACGTAAATCTTTTTTTAAATTCTATAATGTAATATTTTTATATTTTTTTATTATTATTTTTATATTTTTATAATTCTTTAAATGCATTTTTTCCCCCCAAATGTTGAACAATTTTATTTCTGGTAATATGTCACCTATTTAAAAAAAATATTCTCCATATATGTTTGTAAAATACACTTTTTTGCCTATTTGAAATTCCGACATTTTATTATATTTTTTAAACGTACATTTTTTTTTAATTCTATAATGTAATATTTTTATTTTTATTTTTATTTTTTTAAATATTTTTATAATTCTTTAAATGCATTTTTTCCCCCCAAATGTTGAACAATTTTATTTCTGGTAATATGTCAGCTATTTAAAAAAAATATTCTCCATATATGTTTGTAAAATACACTTTTTTGCCTATTTGAAATTCCGACATTTTATTATATTTTTTAAAAGTACATTTTTTTTAAATTCTATAATGTAATATTTTTATATTTATATATTTGTTATTATTATTTTTATATTTTTCAAATTCTTTACATGCATTTTTTCCTCCAAATGTTGAACAATTTTATTTCTGGTAATATGTCAGCTATTTAAAAAAAAAATTCTACATCTATGTTTGTAAAATACACTTTTTTGCCTATTTGAAATTCCCACATTTTATTATATTTTTTAAACGTACATTTTTTTTAAATTCTATAATGTAATATTTTTATATTTTTTTATTATTATTTTTATATTTTTATAATTCTTTAAATGCATTTTTTCCCCCCAAATGTTGAACAATTGTATTTCTGGTAATATGTCAGCTATTTAAAAAAAAAATTCTCCATATATGTTTGTAAAATAGACTTTTTTTGCCTATTTGAAATTCCGACATTTTATTATATTTTTTAAACGTAAATTTTTTTTAAATTCTATAATGTAATATTTTATTATTTTTTTTAATATTTTTATAATTCTTTAAATGCATTTTTTCCCCCCAAATGTTGAACAATTTTATTTCTGGTAATATGTCAGCTATTTAAAAAAAAAATTCTACATCTACGTTTGTAAAATACACTTTTTTGCCTATTTGAAATTCCCACATTTTATTATATTTTTTAAACGTACATTTTTTTTAATTCTATAATGTAATATTTTTATATTTTTTTATTATTATTTTTATATTTTTATAATTCTTTAAATGCATTTTTTCCCCCCAAATGTTGAACAATTTTATTTCTGGTAATATGTCAGCTATTTAAAAAAAATATTCTCCATACATGTTTGTAAAATACACTTTTTTGCCTATTTGAAATTCCAATTGTTTATTATATTTTTTAAACATACCTTTAAAAAAAAAATTATATTAATGTAATATTTTTATATTTTATATTTTTTATTATTATTTTTATATTTTTCAAATTCTTTAAAAGCATTTTTTTCCCCCAAATGTTCAACAATTTTATTTCTCGTAATATGTCAGCTATTTAAAAAAAATATTCTCCATATATGTTTGTAAAATACACTTTTTTGCCTATTTGAAATTCCCACATTTTATTATATTTTTTAAAAGTACATTTTTTTTTTAATTCTATAATGTAATATTTATATATTTATATATTTGTTATTATTATTATTTTATTTTTCAAATTCTTTAAATGCATTTTTTCCTCCAAATGTTTAACAATTTTATTTCTTGTAATATGTCAGCTATTTAAAAAAACATTCTCCATATATGTTTGTAAAATACACTTTTTTGCCTATTTGAAATTCCCACATTTTATTATATTTTTTAAAAGTACATTTTTTTAAAATTCTATAATGTAATATTTATATATTTATATATTTGTTATTATTATTTTTATATTTTTCAAATTCTTTAAATGCATTTTTCCCCCAAATGTTGAACAATTTTATTTCTCGTAATATGTCAGCTATTTAAAAAAAAAAATTCTCCATATATGTTTGTAAAATACACTTTTTTGCCTATTTGAAATTCCGACTTTTTATTGTATTTTTTTAAACATACCTTTTTTTTTATTCTATTAATGTAATATTTTTATATTTTATATTTATATATTTTTTATTATTATTTTTATATTTAAAAAATTCTTTAAATGCGTTTTTTCCCCCTAAATGTGACACTATTTTTACTAGGCTCCTCGCGAGCAGGAAAACAACACAAGTCCCTGATGACAATAAAAAAAAAAAAGGAAAAAAAAAGTGCAGCAACTTCACATCTGCCACTGGTGTGGAAAAGCCTCCTGCCTGCAAAGGCATAAATCACTGGCTGTCCTGCACGTTTCACAACAGAGATGTACTGCATGTAGAGAAATAAAGCCGAGGTATGCATCAAACGGCGAGACAAACGTAGGAGATCACCATATAATTGTTTGGACATCGTGTCCACATGCCTCGCTGCGTTTCCACAGCAGCTTTGAAAGGCGGATCCGAAGCCTGCGCACTTCCCTGAATCTGTGAACACCCTCAGGACGAGGCGCTGGCCTTTGCGGAGCGTGGAAGCCAAGTACGAGTGTGAGAAGATGAAGCATCCTGCTCCTGCTAGGTCTTCGCCCCTGCTAAATATTCCACTTTTTTTTTTTTAAAAGCAAACAAATAACTTGACATAATTCCTCGCCCTCTCGTCTGAGTACAGCAGCATGACGGAGTGGCGAATTTACGCATGGCGAGAGGTGTACAAAAAGCGTCTTCTCGGAAGCCGACGACTGATGGAACGAGCTGACGAGCTAACGAAGTGGCAACACGCTTGGATTCATTCGAACGCTCGTCTGTGATGTCTGAAGATCTCCATGACACACTTTTGTTGGCCAGCTGAATGATGCTCAATCTATGCCAGCACTCACGCCTCAGTCAGTATTACGACAGCATTTACCAAACCAGTGAAGTTTTGTTGTGTAAATAGTAAATAAAAAGAGAATACAACAAATCCTTTTCAACTTATATTCAATTGAATAGACTGCATCCATCCATCCATCCATCCATCTTCTTCCGCTTATCCGAGGTCGGGTCGCGGGGGCAGCAGCCTAAGCAGGGAAGCCCAGACTTCCCTCTCCCCAGCCACTTCGTCCAGCTCCTCCCGGGGGATCCCGAGGCGTTCCCAGGCCAGCCGGGAGACATAGTCTTCCCAACGTGTCCTGGGTCTTCCCCGTGGCCTCCTACCGGTCGGATGTGCCCGAAACACCTCCCTAGGGAGGCGTTCGGGTGGCATCCTGACCAGATGCCCGAACCACCTCATCTGGCTCCTCTCCATGTGGAGGAGCAGTGGCTTTACTTTGAGCTCCCCCCGGATGGCAGAGCTTCTCACCCTATCTCTAAGGGAGAGCCCCGCCACTCGGCGGAGGAAACTTATTTCAGCCGTGATCTTGTCCTTTCGGTCATGACCCAAAGCTCATGACCATAGGTGAGGATGGGAACGTAGATCGACCGGTAAATCGAGAGCTTTGCCTTCCGGCTCAGCTCCTTCTTCACCACAACGGATCGATACAGCGTCCGCATTACTGAAGACGCCGCACCGATCCGCCTGTCGATCTCACCATCCACTCTTCCCTCACTCGTGAACAAGACTCCGAGGTACTTGAACTCCTCCACTTGGGGCAAGATCTCCTCCCCAACCCGGAGATGGCACTCCACCCTTTTCCGGGCGAGAACCATGGACTCGGACTTGGAGGTGCCGATTCCCATCCCAGTCGCTTCACACTCGGCTGCGAACCGATCCAGCGAGAGCTGAAGATCTTGGCCGGAGGAAGCCATCAGGACCACATCATCTGCAAATAGCAGTGACCTAATCCTGCAGCCACCAAACCAGATCCCCTCAACGCCTTGACTGCGCCTAGAAATTCTGTCCATAAAAGTTCAGAACAGAATGGGTGACAAAGGGCAGCCTTGGCGGAGTCCAACCCTCACTGGAAACGTGTCCGACTTACTGCCGGCAATGCGGACCAAGCTCTGACACTGATCATACAGGGAGCGGACTGCCACAATAAGACAGTCCGATACCTCATACTCTCTGAGCACTCCCCACAGGACTTCCCGGGGTACACGGTCGAATGCCTTCTCCAAGTCAACAAAAGCACATGTAGACTGGTTGGGCAAACTCCCATGCACCCTCAAGGACCCTGCCGAGAGTATAGAGCTGGTCCACAGTTCCACGACCAGGACGAAAACCACACTGTTCCTCCTGAATCCGAGGTTCGACTATCCGGCGTAGCCTCCTCTCCAGTACACCTGAATAGACCTTACCGGGAAGGCTGAGGAGTGTGATCCCACGATAGTTGGAACACACCCTCCAGGTTCCCCTTCTTAAAGAGAGGAACCACCACCCCGGTCTGCCAATCCAGAGGTACCGCCCCCGATGTCCACGCGATGCTGCAGAGTCTTGTCAACCAAGACAGCCCCGCAACATCCAGAGCCTTAAGGAACTCCGGGCGGATCTCATCCACCCCCGGGGCCTTGCCACCGAGGAGCTTTTTAACTACCTCGGCAACCTCAGCCCCAGAAATAGGAGAGCCCACCACAGATTCCCCAGGCAATGCTTCCTTATAGGAAGACGTGCTGGTAGGATTGAGGAGGTCTTCGAAGTATTCCCTCCACCGATCCACAACATCCGCAGTCGAGGTCAGCAGAACACCATCCTCGCCATACACGGTGTTGGTAGTGCACTGCTTCCCCTTCCTGAGGCGGCGGATGGTGGTCCAGAATTGCTTCGAAGCCGTCCGGAAGTCTTTTTCCATGGCCTCCCCGAACTCCTCCCATGTCCGAGTTTTTGCCTCCGCGACCGCTGAAGCCGTCGGTACCTGTCTGCTGCCTCAGGAGTCCCATGAGCCAAAAGAACCCGATAGGACTCCTTCTTCACCCTGACGGCATCCCTCACCGCCGGTGTCCACCAACGGGTTCTAGGATTACCGCCACGACAGGCACCAACTACCTTGCGGCCACAGCTCCAATCGGCCGCCTCGACAACAGAGGTACGGAACATTGTCCACTCGGACTCAATGTCCAGCACCTCCCTCGTGACATGTTCAAAGTTCTTCCGGAGGTGGGAATTGAAACTCTCTCTGACAGAATAGACTGCAAAGACAAGATATTTCACGTTCACACTGAGAAACGTTGTTATTTTTTTGCAAATATTAGCTCATTTGGAATTTGATGCCTGCAACGTGTTTCAAAAAAGCTGGCACGAGTGGCAAAAAAGACTGAGGAAGTCGAGGAATGCTCGTCAAACACTTATTTGGAACATCCCACAGGTGAACGGGCTAATCGGGGAACAGGTGGGTGCCATGATTGGGTATGAAAGCAGCTTCCGTGAAAACGAGGACGGGGCGAGGGTCGCCACTTTGTCAACAAATGCCTGAGCAAATTGTTCCAAGGACAACATTTCTCAAGCAGCTATTGCAAGGAATTTAGGGATTTCACCATCTACGCTCCGTAATATCATCAAAGGGTTCAGAGAATCTGGAGAAATCACTGCACGTAAGCGATGATATTACAGACCTTCAATCCCTCAGGCGGTACTGCATCAAAAAGCGGCATCAGTGTGTAAAGGATATCACCACATGGAAAACAGAAAACCACTGTCAGTAACTACAGTTGGTCGCTACATCTGTAAGTAGACCGGGCTTTCTGCTCCGCCGCTCCCAGTCTGTGGAACGCTCTCCCTGACCACCTGAGGGCACCACAGACTGTGGATGCTTTTAAAAAAGGCTTAAAAACCCTTCTTTTTAAAAAAGCCTTTTTTTTTTTTAGATATATGCATACTAGTTTTAGCTATTTGGCTGTTTTATTTTTTATTATTATCTTTTTATTTTTTTAATACACTGTAGCACTTTGAGGTTGTTTACTCAATGTAAAGTGCTTTTTACAAATAAAATCTATTATTATTATTATTATTATTATTAAGTGCAAATTAAAACTCTACTATGCAAAGCCAAAGCCATTTATCAACAACACCCAGAAATGCCGCCGGCTTCTCTAGGCCTGAGCTCATCGAAAATGGACTGATGCAAAGTGGAAAAGTGTTCTGTGGTCTGACGAGTCCACATTTCAAATTGTTTTTGGACGTCGTGTCCCGCGGAACAAAAGAGGCAAAGAGCCATCCGGATTGTTATAGGCGCAAAGTGTAAAAGGTAGCATGTGTGATGGTATGGGGGTGTATTAGTGCCCAAGACATGGGTAACTTACACATCTGTGAAGGCGCCATTAATGCTGAAAGGTACATACAGGTTTCGGAGCAACACAAGCAACGTTACCATGGACGCCCCTGCTTATTTAAGCAAGACAATGCCAAGCCACGTGCTATATCAACGTGGCTTCATAGTAAAAGAGTGCGGGTACTAGACTGGCTCGCCTGCAGTCCGGACCTGTCTCCCATTGAAAATGTGTGGCACATTATGAAGCCTAAAATACTAAATACTGAGTATTTTGAACAACTTAAACTGTACATCAAGCAAGAATGGGAAAGAATTCCACTTAAAAAATGTGTCTCCTCAGTTCCCAAACGTTTACCGAGTGTTGTTAAAAGGAAAGGCCATGTAACACAGTGGTGAACATGCCCTTTCCCAACTACCGTATTTTCCGCACTATAAGGCGCACCTAAAAACCACAAATTTTCTCAAAAGCTAACAGTGCGCCTTATAACCCGGTGCGCTTTATTACGATTCATTTTCATAAAGTTTCGATCTCGCAACTTCGGTAAACAGCCGCCATCTTTTTTCCCGGTAGAACAGGAAGCGCTTCTTCTTCTACGCAAGCAACCGCCAAGGTAAGCACCCGCCCCCATAGAACAGGAAGCGCTTCTTCTTCTACTGTAAGCAACCACCCGCCCCCGGAAGAAAAAGAAGCGCGCGGATATTTCGTTTCATTTCCTTTGTGTGTCTACATCTGTAAAGACCAGACTACAAAATGGCTCCTACTAAACGACACGCTTATAACGCAGAATTTAAACTTAAGGCAATAAGTCATGCCGAAGAACACGGAAATAGAGCAGCAGCAAGAGAATATAACATAAATGAATCAATGGTGCGTAGGTGGAGGAAGCAAGAAGATGACCTGCGCCAGGTAAAGAAGACAAAACAGAGTTTCCGAGGGAACAAAGCACGATGGCAACAGTTGGAGGACGAACTCGAACAGTGGGTTGTTGAGCAGAGAGCAGCAAGCAGAAGTGTCAGCACCATCACTATTCGAATGAAGGCAACAACGCTAGCAAGCGAACTTCACCTGGATGATTTTAAAGGTGGTGCTTCTTGGTGTTTCCGGTTTATGAAAAGACGCAATCTCTCCATCCGCACACGGACCACTATTTCACAGCAACTGCCTAACGACTTTAAAGAAAAGCTGGCTACTTTCCGTGCATATTGTAAAAAGAAGATAGCGGAAAAAAAGATCCGGCCAGAGAACATTATCAACATGGACGAGGTTCCACTGACTTTTGATATTCCTGTGAACCGCACTGTGGATACAACGGGAGCACGTACGGTGAATATTCGCACCACAGGGAATGAGAAGTCGTCCTTCACTGTGGTTCTAGCTTGCCATGCTAATGGCCAGAAACTTCCTCCCATGGTGATATTCAAAAGGAAGACCTTGCCAAAAGAGACCTTTCCAGCCGGCGTCATCATAAAAGCTAACTCGAAGGGATGGATGGATGAAGAAAAGATGAGCGAGTGGTTAAGGGAAGTTTACGCGAAGAGGCCGGGTGGCTTTTTTCACGCAGCTCCGTCCATGTTGATATACGACTCCATGCGCGCCCACATCACGCTGGTTTTTAATATATTATTAAAGTTTGACTGACCTATCTGACTGTTTTTTTGACATTCCTTTAGCGCAGTTAGATGCGGCTTATAACACGGGGCGGCTTATAGGTGGACAAAGTTTTGAAATATGCCGTTCATTGAAGGCGCGGCTTATAACCCAGGGCGGCTTATGGTGCGGAAAATACGGTACTAATAAAAGCTCAGTTGCCAGAATAAAGAAAAAAAAAACAGTGGTACCGTTTTTCCATTTACAGCTTGTTCTATAAAATCATTTTACAGTAAAATTCTGGCGACTAAGCTGCTATTTCCCCCCCCCCGTAAAAAACAAAAAAAACAATAGTACTGATGAGCTTCCAGCACACCTGTGAAGTGAAACCTATTCCAGGTGACGACATCTTTGAAGAAGCGCGCGGCTATTACGTTTCATTTCCTTTGTGTGTTTACATCTGTAAAGACCACAAAATGGCTCCTACTAAGCGACAGGTTTCCGGTTCATGAAAAGACGCAATCTCTCCATCCGCACACGGACTACTATTTCACAGCAACTGCCTAAAGACTTTCAAGAAAAGCTGGCTACTTTCCGTGCATATTGTAAAAACAAGATAGCTGAAAAAAAGATCCGGCCAGAGAACATTATCAACATGGACGAGGTTCCACTGACTTTTGATATTCCTGTGAACCGCACTGTGGATACAACGGGAGCACGTACGGTGAATATTCGCACCACAGGGAATGAGAAGTCGTCCTTCACTGTGGTTCTAGCTTGCCATGCTAATGGCCAGAAACTTCCTCCCATGGTGATATTCAAAAGGAAGACCTTGCCAAAAGAGACCTTTCCAGCCGGCGTCATCATAAAAGCTAACTCGAAGGGATGGATGGATGAAGAAAAGATGAGCGAGTGGTTAAGGGAAGTTTACGCGAAGAGGCCGGGTGGCTTTTTTCACGCAGCTCCGTCCATGTTGATATACGACTCCATGCGCGCCCACATCACAGATGGTGTCAAAAAACAAGTGAAGCACACAAATACAACACTCGCCGTCATTCCGGGTGGATTAACCAAAGAACTCCAACCGCTGGATATTGGTGTCAACAGGGCATTCAAATCACGACTGCGAACGTCGTGGGAACAATGGATGACCGAAGGCGAACACACCTTCACTAAGACGGGCAGACAGCGCCGGACGACATACGCCAACATTTGCCAGTGGATTGTAAATGCCTGGGCGGATATTTCGGTCACAACTGTGGTCCGAGCTTTCCGGAAGGCAGGATTCACAGAACTACTGGACAACAACAGCGACACTGACTCCGATGACTTCGAAGAGACGGAGCCGGCCATTTTGGAACCCACGCTTGCGCAACTTTTCAATTCGGACACCGAAGACGAAGAATTCGAAGGATTTACGAATGAAGAATAACTTCAGAAAGTGAGCGCTATGTTTATTTTGTGTGTTGTGACATTAACGTTCGAGCAACATTATGTTGCTATTGCTCTACACCATTTTGAATTTTACTATGTTTGTGATTGCACATTTGTACATTTTGGGACAGAGTTGTTAGAACGCTGGTTTTCAATATATTATTAAAGTTTGACTGAACTATCTGACTGTTTTTTTGACATTCACTTTAGCGCAGCGTAGGCGCGGCTTATAGTCCGGGGCGGCTTATTGGTGGACAAAATTATGAAATATGTAATTCATAGAAGGTGCGGCTAATAATCCGGTGCGCCTTATAGTGCGGAAAATACGGTACTTTGGCACATGTTGCAGCCATGAAATTCTAAGTTAATTATTATTTGCAAAAAAAAAAACATCAAATATGTTGTCTTTGCAGTCTATTCAATTGATTATAAGTTGAAAAGGATTTGCAAATCATTGTATTCCGTTTATATTTACATCTAACACAATTTCCCAACTCATATGGAAACAGGGTTTGTACTTGCGCAATGACAATAAAGACCTACCCTAACAGCCTGGACCCCGGCCACGGAAAGTTCCGCATTAAAGGCCACGTTGATCCCCCAACTTTCAACTGGGATGTTATTCGCTCCTTCTCTCCCAGCGTAACGCTGCAGGCTGTCTCTGCTTTTGTCGCGTTTGTCAATCACTGTAATTTGGGCTCCCGTTTCCTAAAAATAATTACCAGGTGAGTGGCAGCCCTTTGCCTGGAGTGCCAACTTGGTAGCGACGTGCCCAAGAGTATTAATTATGCCGCGCGGTGAGAAAAAAAAAAGAAAAAAAAAAGTCTTTTAATAGAGAGGCTGACGTGACATCATTGTTTGGAGTCTTTCTTCCCCTACAAACATGACAATCACAGGCGTCCCCCTGGTCATCAAGCCGAGATGAGGAGGAATTGTCAGAGGAAGTTATTAACAAGCTGCGTAGCAAGTGATAAAGTCGACGCGTCTGTTTACATTAAGGGCGGCGAGCGAAGCTGAGCACAACAGTGCGAGATATGAGGAAATATGGAAATGCGGGCGTCGGGGTAGCTTTTTTTTTTCTCCCCGCCGTAAAGCCGGCGCTGAATGTAGCTGATGATGCACGACCGCGCGGTCTGCCAATCAAGGGCTCGCACAAACAGGGGCCGCCGCTGCACTTCACATGCGGCGCCTGATGCTCCCGTCAAGCCCCCTAAGAGGCGCCGACAGCTTCCAGGTCTCATTAGCATCCAGTAGTGGCTAATGCTGCCTCCCTATTACTGTCGGAGGAGCTGGAATGCAGTTGGAGACGAGCACGGCCCAGGGGGCTTAGGGTTGCCAGTTTAATTAGTGCCTGATAATTTCAATAATGAGTGACAATTCATTGGGGCTTTTTTAGCTTGGCCCACTGTTTGAGTGCAAATCGATAATCCTCTGTTCCCCCCCGCCCTCGCCGGCAGATAAAGGGCAAGCGTGCAATGGCGGCGGTGTTAAGGTGGTGAGGGGCCGTCTATCCCTCTGCTGGAATTAAATGAAAAGAATCAACTCGGAGCGAGTCCCTTTGAAAGCCGATGTGATTTCATTTGCCCTTATTGGACGAGCAGGCGGGTCTTTAAGTTGCTGCCGTGGGGGTCCGGAGTGGAAACAATTCGCCTTCGGAGTGATACGCCGCCGCTGTAAGTGAGCGGAGGGTCGGAGGCGGGCCCCCTGGGCGATACGCTCCCGGGCCACTGCATTAGGTACACCTGCACGACCGAGTGAGGGCCCCCAAATCAATAATACTACGAATTTACAATAATGTTGCTCGGAGGAGGATATTAACTACAGTCGAGGTCAAAGGTTGACTTTAAAAGTCTTATATAAGTGTTATAATGAAGGCAACACATGATGTAAGTGTCTGTATTAGCCTACTATCAAAATATATAAGTGTTATAATGAAGGCAACGCATGATGTAAGTGTCTATATTAGCCTACTATCAAAAATACTTTAAAAGTCTTATATATGTGTTATAATGAAGGCAACGCATGATGTAAGTGTCTATATTAGCCTACTATCAAAATGAATTTAAAAGTCTTATATAAGTGTTATAATGAAGGCAACACATGATGTAAGTGTCTATATTAGCCTACTATCAAAATGACTTTAAAAGTCTTGTATAAGTGTTGTAATGAAGGCAACACATGATGTAAGTGTCTATATTAGCCTACTATCAAAATGACTTTAAAAGTCCTTTATAAGTGTTATAATGAAGGCAACACATGATGTAAGTGTCTAAATTAGCCTACTATCAAAATTACTTTAAAAGTCCTTTATAAGTGTTATAATGAAGGCAACACATGATGTAAGTGTCTATATTGGCCTACTATCAAAATGACTTTAAAAGTCTTATATAAGTGTTATAATTAAGGCAACGCATGGTGTAAGTGTCTATATTAATTATATTGGTCTACTATCAAAATGACTTTAAAAGTCTTATATAAGTGTTATAATGAAGGCAACACATGATGTAAGTGTCTATATTAGTTATATTAGCCTACTATCAAAATGACTTTAAAAGTCTTATATAAGTGTTATAATGAAGGCAACACATGATGTAAGTGTCTATAATAGCCTACTATCAAAATGATTTTAAAAGTCTTATATAAGTGTTAAAATGAAGGCAACACAGAACTTAAGTATCTATATTAGCCTACTATCAAAATGACTTTAAAAGTCTTATATAAATGTTACAATGAAGGCAACGCATGGTGTTAGTATATATATTAGCCTACTATCAAAATGACTTTAAAAGTCTTATATAAGTGTTATAATGAAGGCAACACATGATGTAAGTGTTTATATTAGCCTACTATCAAAATGACTTTAAAAGTCTTATATAAGTGTTATAATAAAGGCAACGCATGACGTAAGTGTCTATATTAGCCTACTATCAAAATGACTTCAAAAGTCCTTTATAAGTGTTATAATTAAGGCAACGCATGATGTAGGTGTCTATATTAGTTATATTGGCCTACTATCAAAATGACTTTAAAAGTCTTATATAAGTGTTATAATGAAGGCAACACATGATGTAAGTGTATATATTAGCCTACTATCAAAATGACTTTAAAAGTCTTATATAAGTGTTATAATGAAGGCAACACATGATGTAAGTGTATATATTAGCCTACTATCAAAATGACTTTAAAAGTCTTATATAAGTGTTATAATGAAGGCAACGCATGATGTAAGTGTCTATATTAGCTTACTATCAAAATTACTTTAAAAGTCTTATATAAGTGTTATAATGAAGGCAACACATGATGTAAGTGTCTATATTAGTTATATTAGCCTACTATCAAAATGACTTTAAAAGTCTTATATAAGTGTTATAATGAAGGCAACACAGGATGTAAGTGTCTACATTGGCCTACTATCAAAATGACTTTAAAAGTCTTATATAAGTGTTATAATTAAGGCAACGCATGGTGTAAGTGTCTATATTAATTATATTGGCCTACTATCAAAATGACTTTAAAAGTCTTATATAAGTGTTATAATTAAGGCAACGCATGATGTAAGTGTCTATATTAGTCTATATTAGCCTACTATCAAAATGACTTTAAAAGTCTTATATAAGTATTATAATGAAGGCAACACAGGATGTAAGTGTCTATATTAGCCTACTATCAAAATGATTTTAAAAGTCTTATATAAGTGTTATAATGAAGGCAACACAGGATGTAAGTGTCTATATTGGCCTACTATCAAAATGACTTTAAAAGTCTTATATAACTGTTATAATGAAGGCAACACATGATGTAAGTGTCTATATTAGCCTACTATCAAAATGACTTTAAAAGTCTTATATAAGTGTTATAATTAAGGCAACGCATGGTGTAAGTGTCTATATTAATTATATTGGTCTACTATCAAAATGACTTTAAAAGTCTTATATAAGTGTTATAATGAAGGCAACACATGATGTAAGTGTCTATATTAGTTATATTAGCCTACTATCAAAATGACTTTAAAAGTCTTATATAAGTGTTATAATGAAGGCAACACATGATGTAAGTGTCTATAATAGCCTACTATCAAAATGATTTTAAAAGTCTTATATAAGTGTTAAAATGAAGGCAACACAGAACTTAAGTATCTATATTAGCCTACTATCAAAATGACTTTAAAAGTCTTATATAAATGTTACAATGAAGGCAACGCATGGTGTTAGTATATATATTAGCCTACTATCAAAATGACTTTAAAAGTCTTATATAAGTGTTATAATGAAGGCAACACATGATGTAAGTGTCTATATTAGCCTACTATCAAAATGACTTTAAAAGTCTTATATAAGTGTTATAATGAAGGCAACACATGGTGTAAGTATATATATTAGCCTACTATCAAAATGACTTTAAAAGTCTTATATAAGTGTTATAATAAAGGCAACGCATGACGTAAGTGTCTATATTAGCCTACTATCAAAATGACTTTAAAAGTCTTATATAAGTGTTATAATGAAGGCAACACAGGATGTAAGTGTCTATATTGGCCTACTATCAAAATTACTTCAAAAGTCTTGTATAAGTGTTACAATGAAGGCAACGCATTATGTAAGTGTCTATATTAGTTATATTGGCCTACTATCAAAATTACTTTAAAAGTCTTATATAAGTGTTATAATGAAGGCAACACATGATGTAAGTGTATATATTAGCCTACTATCAAAATGACTTTAAAAGTCTTATATAAGTGTTATAATGAAGGCAACACATGATGTAAGTGTCTATATTAGCCTACTATCAAAATTACTTCAAAAGTCTTATATAAGTGTTATAATAAAGGCAACACATGATGTAAGTGTCTAAATTAGCCTACTATCAAAATTACTTTAAAAGTCCTTTATAAGTGTTATAATGAAGGCAACACATGATGTAAGTGTCTATATTGGCCTACTATCAAAATGACTTTAAAAGTCTTATATAAGTGTTATAATTAAGGCAACGCATGATGTAAGTGTCTATATTAGCCTACTATCAAAATGACTTTAAAAGTCCTTTATAAGTGTTATAATGAAGGCAACTCATGATGTAAGTGTCTATATTAGCCTACTATCAAAATTACTTTAAAAGTCTTATATAAGTGTTATAATGAAGGCAACACATGATGTAAGTGTCTATATTAGCCTACTATCAAAATGACTTTAAAAGTCTTATATAAGTGTTATAATGAAGGCAACACATGATGTAAGTGTCTATATTAGCCTACTATCAAAATGACTTTAAAAATCTTATATAAGTGTAATAATTAAGGCAACACATGATGTAAGTGTCTATATTAGCCTACTATCAAAATGACTTTAAAAATCTTATATAAGTGTAATAATTAAGGCAACACATGATGTAAGTGTCTATATTAGCCTACTATCAAAATTATTTTAAAAGTCCTTTATAAGTGTTATAATGAAGGCAACACATGATGTAAGTGTCTATATTAGTTATATTAGCCTACTATCAAAATGACTTTAAAAGTCTTATATAAGTGTTATAATGAAGGCAACACATGATGTAAGTGTCTATATTAGCCTACTATCAAAATGACTTTAAAAGTCTTATATAAGTGTTATAATGAAGGCAACGCATGATGTAAGTGTCTGTATTAGCCTACTATCAAAATGTCTTTAAAAGTGTTATATAAGTGTTATAATGAAGGCAACACATGATGTAAGTGTCTATATTAGTTATATTAGCCTACTATCAAAATGACTTTAAAAGTCTTATATAACTGTTATAATGAAGGCAACACATGATGTAAGTGTCTATATTAGCCTACTATCAAAATGACTTTAAAAGTCTTATATAAACGTTATAATGAAGGCAACACATGATGTAAGTGTATATATTAGCCTACTATCAAAATGACTTTAAAAGTCTTATATAAGTGTTACAATGAAGGCAACACATGATGTAAGTGTCTATATTAGCCTACTATCAAAATGACTTTAAAAGTCTTATATAAACGTTATAATGAAGGCAACACATGATGTAAGTGTCTATCAATCAATCAATGTTTATTTATATAGCCCTAAATCACAAGTATCTCAAAGGGCTGCACAAGTCACAGCGACATCCTCGGTACAGAGCCCACATAAGGGCAAGGAAAAACTCACCCCTATATTAGCCTACTATCAAAATGACTTTAAATGTCTTATATAAGTGTTATAATGAAGGCAACACATGATGTAAGTGTCTATATTAGTTATATTAGCCTACTATCAAAATGACTTTAAAAGTCTTATATAAGTGTTATAATGAAGGCAACACATGATGTAAGTGTCTATATTAGTTATATTAGCCTACTATCAAAATGACTTTAAATGTCTTATATAAGTGTTATAATGTAAATGGAGTATTTTTGGTGGTTTTTCAAAGGTTATTTATAGGCAGAATTTTTTTGAAGTGCATTTAAAAAAATATATTACATGAGTCATGTCATAACGACAGCCCAAATGTAAAAAAGTGCAGTTCCCCTTTAAGACGTATTATAACAAAGCAACTTTGACTTCAGAGGTTCCATTGCATGCAAATACACTTCAACACACGGTACATGTGTGGAATAAAACGCTGAATAATAATTTGCGGCTGCCCCCGCCTTCGCCACCCCAGGCTTGATAAAAACATAACAAAACATATTTACCTGGTTACGCGGCAGAGGTGTCGGAGCCACCCGGGTTCCGGCTCGCACAATTTCCAAGTCGTCCTGACTTTGCGGGGAAGCTACTTCACAGCTTGAGATGAGGTGAGAGCGAGCGTTTGGAAGTTTAAACACTTCTCACGTTCCCCGGCAATAATCGCACGAGCGCGCGCTGTTCAAAACAAAAGAATCAATTTTAGGTGTCGCGCCATTAAAACACCAATTAGGCGCATCACACCCAGCGTCGACTAACGCCACCATCATTACGGCTGTGGAGAGACGCGAGTATTATGACTGAATATGCACAGGGATAATACAAATACAATTTACAGGGAGTTCTACTCACCTTTTTGCAACGTTGATATTGTTTTATTGCTCTTTGCGTGCACTTTTCACACACTACATGTGCAAAACCCAACACCGGTGAAGTTGTCACGTTGTCCATCCATCCATCCATCTTCTTCCGCTTATCCGAGGTCGGGTCGCGGGGGCAGCAGCTTAAGCAGGGAAGCCCAGACTTCCCTCTCCCCAGCCACTTCGTCCAGCTCCTCCCGGGGGATCCCGAGGCGTTCCCAGGCCAGCCGGGAGAGATAGTCTTCCCAGCGTGTCCTGGGTCTTCCCCGTGGCCTCCTACCGGTCGGACGTGCCCGAAACACCTTCCTAGGGAGGCGTTCGGGTGGCATCCTGACCAGATGCCCGAACCACCTCATCTGGCTCCTCTCGATGTGGAGGAGTAGCGGCTTTACTTTGAGCTCCCCCCGAATGACAGAGCTTCTCACCCTATCTCTAAGGGAGAGACCCGCCACCCGGCGGAGGAAACTTATTTCAGCCGTGATCTTGTCCTTTCGGTCATAACCCAAAGCTCATGACCATAGGTGAGGATGGGAACGTAGATCGACCGGTAAATCGAGAGCTTTGCCTTCCGGCTCAGCTCCTTCTTCACCACAACGGATCGATACAGCGTCCGCATTACTGAAGATGCCGCACCGATCCGCCTGTCGATCTCACTATCCACTCTTCCCCCACTCGTGAACAAGACTCCGAGGTACTTGAACTCCTCCACTTGGGGCAAGATCTCCTCCCCAACCCGGAGATGGCACTTCACCCTTTTCCGGGAGAGAACCATGGACTCGGACTTGGAGGTGCTGATTCCCATCCCAGTCGCTTCACACTCGGCTGCGAACCGATCCAGTGAGAGCTGAAGATCTTGGCCAGAGGAAGCCATCAGGACCACATCATCTGCAAATAGCAGAGACCTAATCCTGCAGCCACCAAACCAGATCCCCTCAACGCCCTGACTGCGTCTAGAAATTCTGTCCATAAAGGTTATGAACAGAATCGGTGACAAAGGGCAGCCTTGGCGGAGTCCAACCCTCACTGGAAACGTGTCCGACTTACTGCCGGCAATGCGGACCAAACTCTGGCACTGATCATACAGGAAGCGAACTGCCACAATAAGACAGTCCGTTACCCCATACTCTCTGAGCACTCCCCACAGGACTTCCCGGGGTACACGGTCGAATGCCTTCTCCAAGTCCACAAAGCACATGTGGACTGGTTGGGCAAAATCCCATGCACCCTCAATGACCCTGCCGAGAGTATAGAGCTGGTCCACAGTTCCACGACCAGGACGAAAACCACACTGTTCCTCCTGAATCCGAGGTTCGACTATCCGGCGTAGCCTCCTCTCCAGTACACCTGAATAGACCTTACCGGGAAGGCTGAGGAGTGTGATCCCACGATAGTTGGAACACACCCTCCAGTTCCCCTTCTTAAAGAGAGGAACCACCACCCCGGTCTGCCAATCCAGAGGTACCGCCCCCGATGTCCACGCGATGTTGCAGAGTCTTGTCAACCAAGACAGCCCCACAACATCCAGAGCCTTAAGGAACTCCGGGCGGATCTCATCCACCCCCGGGGCCTTGCCACCGAGGAGCTTTTTAACAACCTCGGCAACCTCAGTCCCAGAAATAGGAGAGCCCACCACAGATTCCCCAGGCCCTGCTTCCTCATAGGAAGACGTGCTGGTAGGATTGAGGAGGTCTTCGAAGTATTCCCTCCACCGATCCACAACATCCGCAGTCGAGGTTAGCAGAGCACCATCCCCACCATACACGGTGTTGACACTGCACTGCTTCCCCTTCCTGAGGCGGCGGATGGTGGTCCAGAATTGCTTCGAAGCCGTCCGGAAGTCTTTTTCCATGGCCTCCCCGAACTCCTCCCATGTCCGAGTTTTTGCCTCGGCGACCGCTGAAGCCGCACACCGCTTGGCCTGTCGGTACCTGTCTGCTGCCTCAGGAGTCCCATGAGCCAAAAGAACCCGATAGGACTCCTTCTTCAGCCTGACGGCATCCCTCACCGCCGGCGTCCACCAACGGGTTCTAGGATTACCGCCACGACAGGCACCAACTACCTTGCGGCCACAGCTCCAATCGGCCGCCTCGACAACAGAGGTACGGAACATCGTCCACTCGGACTCAATGTCCAGCGCCTCCCTCGTGACATGTTCAAAGTTCTCCCGGAGGTGGGAATTGAAACTCTCTCTGACAGGAGACTCTGCCAGGCGTTCCCAGCAAACCCTCACAATGCGTTTGGGCCTGCCAGGTCTGTCCGGCATCCTCCCCCACCATCGCAGCCAACTCACCACCAGGTGGTGATCGGTAGAAAGCTCCGCCCCTCTCTTCACCCGAGTGTCCAAAACATGAGACTGCAAATCCGATGACACAACTACAAAGTCGATCATGGAACTGCGGCCTAGGGTGTCCTGGTGCCAAGTGCACATATGGACACCCTTATGTTTGAACATGGTGTTTGTTATCGACAATCTGTGAGGCAAATCTGTCAGGCAAATCTGTGAAGTTGTCACGTTGTGTAAATGGTAAATATAAAGAGAATACAACAAATCCTTTTCAACTTATATTCAATTGAATAGACTGCAAAGACAAGATATTTAACGTTCCAACTGGCAAACTTTGTAATTTTTTGCAAATATTAGCTCATTTGGGATTTGAGCAAAGAATCATGCAGAGACAGAGTTCAATTTAGCTCGTGAGGAGAACGCATGGAGCTGCACACTTAGTCACAGTCTCGCCCTACGCTCTAAGGTTCAGCTCCTCCATCCATCCATCCATTTTCTACCGCTTATTCCCCTTTGGGGTCGCGGGGGGCGCTGGAGCCTATCTCAGCTACAATCGGGCGGAAGGCGGTGTACACCCTGGACAAGTCGCCACCTCATCGCAGGGCCAACACAGATAGACAGACAACATTCACACTCACATCCACACACTAGGGCCAATTTAGTGTTGCCAATCAACCTATCCCCAGGTGCATGTTTTTGGAGGTGGGAGGAAGCCGGAGTACCCGGAGGGAACCCACGCAGTCACGGGGAGAACATGCAAACTCCACACAGAAAGATCCCGAGCCCGGGATTGAACCCAAGACTACTCAGGACCTTCGTATTGTGAGGCAGATGCACTAACCCCTCTTCCACCGTGGTTCAGCTCCTGTGTCCCTTTATTTATTCAGGAGTTCCACAGTCAACAACACTAAGGCCGCCTCTAACAGGAGTGGTCACATACAGTATATTATGCAAAGCAGGTCCAGGACGCACAATACGTGACGGAATGTGCTGGGGAGCCTTGTGATTTGGCCTTGTCCCCGCTTCGTCTGCGTGTTGGCATCTTACCTTCGTTGAGGTCCTTGAAGTCTCTGCTTCGTCTGCGTGCTGTCATCTTATCTTCGTTGAGGTCGTTGAAGTCCTTGGCGTTAGCGGGCTCAAACAAAGATAACATCTACGGCTGAGGCCACCCCTCAGACAAGAAGTCTTTGTCCTTGCACAGATTAGAAAAGTCCAACTTGAGCACAACAGCTAAATAACTAAAGCAACGGACTTTAAGCGTACTAAAGTTAGTATGATAATATATACATAAAGTTGAGGAATGCTCGTCAAACACTTATTTGGAACATCCCACAGGTGTGCAGGCTAATTGGGAACAGGTGGGTGTCAGGTTCAAACACTGATGACATCTATTAAACAAGACAAGAAGCAAAGAATCAAACAGAGACAGAAGTCCATTTGGACTCAATATTGAGGAGAGTCGCCTATACACTGTACTCTTGTACAGTATCTCAGCACACTCCGGCGAAAGATTGTACTCCCCCTTCTTTATTTGACTTTCTCCGACCACATGACCACGGCTGCTCCCAGAGGGAAGTGGGTCGTAAACAGCGTTGCCTTTGGTTACCGAACATTTCAAAAGAAGAGGTCGTAAAATAGTTCGAAAAGACGTTCGTAAACCAGTTCAAAAAGGAGGTTCAAAAAGAGGTCGTCTGGAAATTGGGCAGATCCTGTCTTCTCTCCGCTTTGATGTCCTTGGGTTTGATTACCATACATGAGAGAACACAGAAAACCCTTTCCCCCTTACACAGTGGAGTTTTACGAGCCTTCTTCTTGGTAGGTTTCAAAGACAGCTTTTGTCTTCTCACCGGGCACTCAAATGTAACACAAAGGTTTTGTGATAATTTAGAAACAATTATTCTAACGGGTGGGTGCCATGATTGGGTATAAAAGCAGCTTCCGTGAAACGCTCAGTCATTCACAAACAAGGACGGGGCGAGGGTCACCACTTTTGTCAACAAATTGTTTAAGAACAACATTTCTCAACCAGCTATTGCAAGGAATTTAGGGATTTCACCAACTACGCTCCGTAATATCTTCAAAAGGTTCAGAGATTCTGGAGAAATCTCTGCACGTAAGCGATGATATTACAGACCTTCAATCCCTCAGGCGGTACTGCATCAAAAAAACCACATCAGTGTGTAAAGGATATCACCACATGGGCTCAGGAACACTTCAGAAACCCACTGTCAGTAACTACAGTTGGTCGCTACATCTGTAAGTTCAAGTTAAAACTCTCCTATGAAAGGGGAAAACCGTTTATCAACAAGACCCAGAAACGCGTGTAAAGGATATCACCACACGGAAACCAGAAAACCACTGTCAGTAACTACAGTTGGTCGATACATCTGTAAGTAGACCGGGCTTTCTGCTCCGCCGCTCCCAGTCTGCGGAACGCTCTCCCTGACCACCTGAGGGCACCACAGACTGTGGATGCTTTAAAAAAAGGCTTAAAAACCCTTCTTTTTTAAAAAGCCTTTTTTTTTTTTAGATATATGCATACTAGTTGTAGCTATTTGGCTGTTTTAGTTAATTTTTTTTTTTTTAATTTTATTATCTTTTAATTTTTTTAATACACTGTAGCACTTTGAGGTTGTTTACTAAAGTTAAAAAGTTAAAGTACCAATGATTGTCACACACACACTAGGTGTGGCGAAATTATTCTCTGCATTTGACCCATCACCCTTGATCACCCCCTGGGAGGTGAGGGGAGCAGTGGGCAGCAGCAGTAGGCAGCAGCAGTGGCCGCGCCCGGGAATCATTTTGGTGATTTAACCCCCAATTCCAACCCTTGATACTGAGTGCCAAGCAGGGAGGCAATGGGTCCCATTTTTATAGTCTTTGGTATGACTCGGCCGGGGTTTGAACTCACAACCTACCGATCTCAGGGCGGACACTCTAACCACTAGGCCACTGAGTACTCAATGTAAAGTGCTTTTTACAAATAAAATCTATTATTATTATTATTATTATTATTAAGTGCAAATTAAAACTCTACTATGCAAAGCCAAAGCCATTTATCAACAACACCCAGAAATGCCGCCGGCTTCTCTAGGCCTGAGCTCCTCGAAAATGGACTGATGCAAAGTGGAAAAGTGTTCTGTGGTCTGACGAGTCCACATTTCAAATTGTTTTTGGACGTCGTGTACCGCGGAGCAAAGAGCCATCTGGATTGTTATAGGCTCAAAGTGTAAAAGTCAGCATGTGTGATGGTATGGGGGTGTATTAGTGCCCAAGACATGGGTAACTTACACATCTGTGAAGGCACCATTAATGCTGAAAGGTACGTACAGGTTTTGGAGCAACATATGTTGCCATCAAATGGACGCCCCTGCTTATTTCAGCAAGACGATGCCAAGCCACGTGTTACAACAGCGTGGCTTCGTAGTAAAAGAGTGCGGGTACTAGACTGGCCTGCCTGTAGTCCGGACCTGTCTCCCATTGAAAATGTGTGGCGCATTATGAAGCCTAAAATACTAAATACTGAGTATTTTGAACAACTTAAGCTGTACATCAAGCAAGAATGGGAAAGAATTCCACCTGAAAAGCTTCAAAAATGTGTCTCCTCAGTTCCCAAACGTTTACTATAATAATAGTAGGTCTGATTGGCACTGACATCAATATGTTATTGGAAATGGGAGAGTTGTATCAGGACACTCCGAGTGGGAAACAACACTAAACTCAAGAAATATCCTGTAGCTAAAAGTCCCAAAGGTCAAAAAGTCTGCATGGCTCACCTCTCTCCTCCTCCTCCTCCCTCTACGCTCGTCACCGTCTTTGCCAAGAAGAGTCTTCGACAAAAGTCAAAAGTGATGCATGTTAATCATAAAACGCAACGCTGACATCGCCAAGAAGGCACGCGAGTTGAGGGAACGGGAGGGGGGGGCACTTGGAGCGCCATCTGTAAAAACCTACAAAGTTAAATGGAGGACAGGAAGAAGTTTTTTTTGTCAAAGACACGAAGGAAGTGGAAAAATACAGAAGATGACATCATCTCGGCTGCAAAGAAATAAAAAAACACAACTTGATGTGGTTGAAGTCAACAATGACAACTTTACAAAAGTAACATAAATAACCCAAAAGCAGTGAAGTTGTCACGTTGTGTAAATTGTAAATAAAAAGAGAACACAATAAATCCTTTTCAACTTATATTCAATTGAATAGACTGCAAAGACAAGATATTTCATGTTTCAACTGGAACATGCTTCAAAAAAGCTGGCACAAGTGGCAAAAAAGACTGAGAAAGTTGAGGAATGCTCATCAAGGTGAACAGGCTAATTGGGAACAGGTGGGTGCCATGATTGGGTATGAAAGCAGCTTCCATGAAATGCTCAGTCGTTCACATACAAGGACGGGGCGAGGGTCACCACTTTGTCAACAAATGCTTGAGCAAATTGTTGAAGAACAACATTTCTCAACCAGCGACTGCAAGGAATTTAGGTGGATTTCACCATCCACGCTCCGAAATATCTTCAAAAGGTTCAGAGAATCCGGAGAAATCACTGCACGTAAGCAGCAAGGCTGAAAACCAACATTGGATGGCGTGACATTCGATCCCTCAGGCGGTACATCAGTGTGTAAAGGATATCACCACATAGAAAAAAACCTCAGAAAACCACTGTCAGTCACTGTAAGTGCAAGTTAAAACTCTACTATGCAAAGCCAAAGCCATTTTTATCAACAACACCCAGAAACGCCGCATCACAACATCTTCTTTCATTTTTCAAAAAAAATTCATATTATGTTTATAAAGTCAGTAAATACGTCCCTGGACACATGAGGACTTTGACTATGACCAATGTATGATCCTGTAACTACTTGGTATCGGATCGATACCTAAATGTGTGGTATCATCCAAAACTAATGTAAAGTATCAAAGAAGAGAAGAATAAGTGATTATTACATTTGAACAGAAGTGTAGATAGAACATGTTAAAACAGAAAATAAGCAGATATCAACAGTAAATGAACAAGTACGAGTAATAATCCATTTTTACAGTTTGTCCCTCATAATGTGTACAAAATAATAGGTGTATAAATGACACAATATGTTACTGCATAAACTAATTAGGAGTCTTTGTTTGTTTACTTACTACTAAAAGACAAGTTGTCTAGTATGTTCACTATTTTATTTAAGGACTAAATTGCAATAATAAACATATGTTTCATGTACCCTAATATTATTTAATATTAATATTAATATTATTTAATATTATTTAAGGACTAAATTACAATAATAAACATATGATTCATGTACCCTAATATTATTTAATATTAATATTAATATTATTTAATATTATTTAAGGACTAAATTGCAATAATAAACATATGTTTCATGTACCCTAATATTATTTAATATTAATATTAATATTATTTAATAATATTTAAGGACTAAATTGCAATAATAAACATATGTTTCATGTACCCTAATATTATTTAATATTAATATTAATATTATTTAATATTATTTAAGGACTAAATTGCAATAATAAACATATGTTTCATGTACCCTAATATTATTTAATATTAATATTAATATTATTTAATAATATTTAAGGACTAAATTGCAATAATAAACATATGTTTCATGTACCCTAATATTATTTAATATTAATATTAATATTATTTAAGGACTAAATTGCAATAATAAACATATGTTTCATGTACCCTAATATTATTTAATATTAATATTAATATTATTTAATATTATTTAAGGACTAAATTGCAATAATAAACATATGTTTCATGTACACTAAGATTTTTTGTTCAAATAAAGACAATAATGCCATTTTTTGTGGTCCCCTTTATTTAGAAAAGTACTAAAAAGTACCGAAAGTATCTAAATAATTTTGATACCGGTATCGGGACAACACTACTGACACTTATCAGTACACCATGTACCAAATAAAATAGCTTCGAGGTCGGTAAGCACAACCAGGACTATTCCGTACATTAGGTGCACCGGGTTTTAAGGTGCACTGTCCATTTTTTGAGGGGGAAAAAAATATTTTAAGTGCGCCTTATAGGAGAAGGCATTGGACCGTGTCCCTCGGGAAGTCCTGTGGGGAGTGCTCAGAGAGTATGGGGTATCGGACTGTCTGATTGTGGCGGTTCGCTCGCCGTATGATCAGTGTCAGAGCTTGGTCCGCATTGCCGGCAGTAAGTCGGACCAGTTTCCTAGTGAGGGTTGGACTCCGCCAAGGCTGCCCTTTGTCACCCATTCTGTTCTGAACTTTTATGGACAGAATTTCTAGGGGCAGTCAGGGCATTTGAGGGGATCCGGTTTGGTGGCTGCAGGATTAGGTCTCTGCTTTTTGTAGATGATGTGGTCCTGATGGCTTCATCTGGCCAAGATCTTCAGCTCTCACTGGATCGGTTCGCAGCCGAGTGTGAAGCGACTGGGATGGGAATCAGCACCTCCAAGTCCGAGTCCATGGTTCTCGCCCGGAAAAGGGTGGAGTGCCATCTCCGGGTTGGGGAGGAGACCCTGCCCCAAGTGGAGGAGTTCAAGTACCTCGGAGTCTTGTTCACGAGTGAGGGAAGACTGGATGGTGAGATCGACAGGCGGATCGGTGCGGCGTCTTCAGTAATGCGGACGCTGTATCGATCCGTTGTGGTGAAGAAGGAGCTGAGCCGGAAGGCAAAGCTCTCAATTTACCGGTTGATCTACGTTCTCATCCTCACCTATGGTCATGAGCTTTGGGTTATGACCGAAAGGACAAGATCACGGCTGAAATAAGTTTCCTCCGCCGGGTGGCGGGTCTCTCCCTTAGAGATAGGGTGAGAAGCTCTGTCATCCGGGAGGAACTCAAAGTAAAGCCGCTGCTCCTCCACATGGAGAGGAGCCAGATGAGGTGGTTCGGGCATCTGGTCAGGATGCCACCTGAACGCCTCCCTAGGGAAGTGTTTAGGGGCACGTCCGACCGATAAGAAGCCACGGGGAAGACCCAGGACACGTTGGGAAGACTACGTCTCCCGGCTGGCCTGGGAACGCCACGGGATCCCCCGGGAGGAGCTGGATGAAGTGGCTGGGGAGAGGAAAGTCTGGGCTTCTCTACTCAGACTGCTGCCCCCCCGACCCAACCTCGGATGAGCGGAAGAAGAATGATGGATGAATGGATTATAATCTGGAAAACACAGTACTTAAAAATCCCGGAGGCTAGGTTCTTTCAGTCGGATAGTAAGTACTGTAGGTCCTCGCCTTCCATGAGCATGGACACCTTGCGCCGCCATCTCTCCGCTAATAGAGAAGAGCGTGTGAAGCGACTGGGATGAGAATCAGCACCTCCAAGTCCGAGTCCATGGTTCTCGCCCGGAAAAGGGTAGAGTGCCATCTCCGGGTTGGGGAGGAGACCCTACCCCAAGTGGAGGAGTTCAAGTACCTCGGAGTCTTGTTCACGAGTGAGGGAAGAGTGGATGGTGAGATCGACAGGCGGATCGGTGCGGCGTCTTCAGTAATGCGGACGCTGTATCGATCCGTTGTGGTGAAGAAGGAGCTGAGCCGGAAGGCAAAGCTCTCAATTTACCGGTCGATCTACGTTCCCATCCTCACCTATGGTCATGAGCTTTGGGTTATGACTGAAAGAACAAGATCACGGGTACAACGGCCGAAATGAGGTGGCGGGTCTCTCCTTTAGAGATAGGGTGAGAAGCTCTGTCATCCGGGAGGAACTCAAAGTAAAGCCGCTGCTCCTCCAAATGGAGAGGAGCCAGATGAGGTGGTTCGGGCATCTGGTCAGGATGCCACCCGAACGCCTCCCTAGGGAGGTATTTAGGGGCACGTCCGACCGGTAAGAGGCCACGGGGAAGACCCAGGACACGTTGGGAAGACTATGTCTCCCGGCTGGCCTGGGAATGCCTCGGGATCCCCCGGGAGGAGAGGGAAGTCTGGGCTTCCCTGCTTAGGTGGAAAAAGATGGATGGATGCATTATAATCTGGAAAACACGGTCCTTAAAAATCCCGGAGGCTAGGTTCTTTCAGTCGGATAGTAAGTACTGTAGGTTCTCGCCCTCCATGAGCATGGACACCTTGAGTCGCCATCTCTCCGCTAATAGAGAAGAGCGTGTGAAGCGACTGGGATGAGAATCAGCACCTCCAAGTCCGAGTCCATGGTTCTCGCCCGGAAAAGGGTAGAGTGCCATCTCCGGGTTGGGGAGGAGACCCTACCCCAAGTGGAGGAGTTCAAGTATCTCAAAGTCTTGTTCACGAGTGAGGGAAGAGTGGATGGTGAGATCGACAGGCGGATCGGTGCGGCGTCTTCAGTAATGCGGACGCTGTATCGATCCGTTGTGGTGAAGAAGGAGCTGAGCCGGAAGACAAAGCTCTCAATTTACCGGTCGATCTACGTTTCCATTCTCACCTATGGTCATGAGCTTTGGGTTATGACCGAAAGAACAAGATCACGGGTACAACGGCCAAAATGAGGTGGCGGGTCTCTCTTTTAGAGATAGGGTGAGAAACTCTGTCATCCGGGAGGAGCTCAGAGTAAAGCCGGTGCTCCTCCACATGGAGAGGAGCCAGATGACGTGGTTCGGGCATCTGGTCAGGATGCCACCCGAACGCCTCCCTAGGGAGGTGTTTCGGGCACGTCCGACCGGTAGGAGGCCACAGGGAAGACCCAGGACACGTTGGGAAGACTATGTCTCCTGGCTGGCCTGGGACTGCCTTGGGATCCCCCGGGAGGAGCTGGATGAAGTGGCTGGGGAGAGGAAAGTCTGGGCTTCCCTACTCAGGCTGCTGCCCCCCCGACCCAACCTCGGATGAGCGGAAGAAGATGGATGGATGAATGGATTATAATCTGGAAAACACAGTACTTAAAAATCAGCAGTATCGATCCGTTGTGGTGAAGAAGGAGCTGAGCCGGAAGACAAAGCTCTCAATTTACCGGTTGATCTACGTTCCCATCCTCACCTATGGTCATGAGCTTTGGGTTATGACCGAAAGGACAAGATCACGGCTGAAATAAGTTTCCTCCGCCGGGTGGTGGGTCTCTCCCTTAGAGATAGGGTGAGAAGCTCTGTCATCCGGGAAGAACTCAGAGTAAAGCCGTCGAGAGGAGCCAGATGAGATGGTTCGGGCATCTGGTCAGGATGCCACCTGAACGCCTCCCTAGGGAGGTGTTTAGGGGCACGTCCGACCGGTAAGAGGCCACGGGGAAGACCCAGGACACGTTGTCTCCCGGCTGGCCTGGGAACGCCTCGGGATCCCCCGGGAGGAGAGGGAAGTCTGGGCTTCCCTGCTTAGGCGGAAAAGATGGATGGATGCATTATAATCTGGAAAACACGGTACTTAAAAATCCCGGAGGCTAGGTTCTTTCAGTCGGATAGTAAGTACTGTAGGTCCTCGCCCTCCATGAGCATGGACACCTTGAGCCGCCATCTCTCCGCTAATAGAGAAGAGCGTGTGAAGCGACTGGGATGAGAATCAGCACCTCCAAGTCCGAGTCCATGGTTCTCGCCCGGAAAAGGTTAGAGTGCCATCTCCGGGAGACCCTACCCCAAGTGGAGGAGTTCAAGTACCTCAGAGTCTTGTTCACGAGTGAGGGAAGAGTGGATCGTGAGATCGACAGGTGGATCGGTGTGCCGTCTTCAGTAATGCGGACGCTGTATCGATCCGTTGTGGTGACGAAGGAGCTGAGCCGGAAGACAAAGCTCTCAATTTACCGGTCGATCTACGTTCCCATTCTCACCTATGGTCATGAGCTTTGGGTTATGACCGAAAGAACAAGATCACGGGTACAACGGCCGAAATGAGGTGGCGGGTCTCTCCTTTAGAGATAGGGTGAGAAGCTCTGTCATCCGGGAGGAGCTCAAAGTAAAGCCGCTGCTCCTCCACATGGAGAGGAGTCAGATGAGGTGGTTCGGGCATCTGGTCAGGATGCCACCTGAACGCCTCCCTAGGGAGGTGTTTAGGGGAACGTCCGACCGGTAAGAGGCCACGGGAAAGACCCAGGACACGTTGGGAAGACTATGTCTCCCGGCTGGCCTGGGACTGCCTCGGGATCCCCTGGGAGGAGATGGACCAAATGGCCGGGGAGAGGGAAGTCTGGGCTTCCCTGCTTAGGTGGAAAAAGATGGATGGATGCATTATAATCTGGAAAACACGGTCCTTAAAAATCCCGGAGGCTAGGTTCTTTCAGTCGGATAGTAAGTACTGTAGGTCCTCGCCCTCCATGAGCATGGACACCTTGAGCCGCCATCTCTCCGCTAATAGAGAAGAGCGTGTGAAGCGACTGGGATGAGAATCAGCACCTCCAAGTCCGAGTCCATGGTTCAGAGTCTTGTTCACGAGTGAGGGAAGAGTGGATGGTGAGATCGACAGGCAGATCGGTGTGGCGTCTTCAGTAATGCGGACGCTGTATCGATCTGTTGTGGTGAAGAAGGAGCTGAGCCGGAAGGCAAAGCTCTCAATTTACCGGTCGATCTACGTTCCCATCTTCACCTATAATAATAATAATAATAATAACTGGGATTTATATAGCGCTTTTCTAAGTACCCAAAGTCGCTTTACATGTAGAACCCATCATTCGTTCACACCTGGTGGTGGTAAGCTACTTTCATAGCCACAGCTGCCCTGGGGTAGACTGACGGAAGCGTGGCTGCAATTTGCGCCAACGGCCCCTCCGACCACCACCTATCATTCATCATTCAATTCACCGGTGTGAGTGGCACCGGGGGCAAAGGGTGAAGTGTCTCGCCCAAGGACACAACGGCAGCGATTTTTGGATGGTAAGAGGCGGGGAGCGAACCTGCAACCCTCAGGTTTCTGGCACGGTTGCTCTACCCACTACGCCATGCCGCCCCATCTGGTCAGGATGCCACCCGAACGCCTCCCTAGGGAGGTGTTTCGGGCACGTCCGACCGGTAGGAGGCCACAGGGAAGACCCAGGACACGTTGGGAAGACTATGTCTCCTGGCTGGCCTGGGAACGCCACGGGATCCCCCGGGAGGAGCTGGATGAAGTGGCTGGGGAGAGGAAAGTCTGGGCTTCTCTACTCAGGCTGCTGCCCCCCCGACCCAACCTCGGATGAGCGGAAGAAGATGGATGGATGAATGGATTATAATCTGGAAAACACAGTACTTAAAAATCCCGGAGGCTAGGTTCTTTCAGTTGGATAGTAAATACTGTAGGTCCTCGCCTTCCAAGAGCATGGACACCTTGAGCCACAATCTCTCCGCTAATAGAGAAGAGCGTGTGAAGCGACTGGGATGAGAATCAGCACCTCCAAGTCCGAGTCCATGGTTCTCGCCCGGAAAAGGTTAGAGTGCCATCTCCGGGAGACCCTACCCCAAGTGGAGGAGTTCAAGTACCTCAGAGTCTTGTTCACGAGTGAGGGAAGAGTGGATGGTGAGATCGACAGGCGGATCGGTGCGGCGTCTTCAGTAATGCGGACGCTGTATCGATCCGTTGTGGTGAAGAAGGAGCTGAGCCGGAAGACAAAGCTCTCAATTTACCGGTCGATCTACGTTCCCATCCTCACCTATGGTCATGAGCTTTGGGTTATGACCGAAAGGACAAGATCACGGCTGAAATAAGTTTCCTCCGCCGGGTGGCGGGTCTCTCCCTTAGAGATAGGGTGAGAAGCTCTGTCATCCGGGAGGAGCTCAAAGTAAAGCCGCTGCTCCTCCACATGGAGAGGAGTCAGATGAGGTGGTTCGGGCATCTGGTCAGGATGCCACCTGAACGCCTCCCTAGGGAGGTGTTTAGGGGAACGTCCGACCGGTAAGAGGCCACGGGAAAGACCCAGGACACGTTGGGAAGACTATGTCTCCCGGCTGGCCTGGGACTGCCTCGGGATCCCCTGGGAGGAGATGGACCAAATGGCCGGGGAGAGGGAAGTCTGGGCTTCCCTGCTTAGGTGGAAAAAGATGGATGGATGCATTATAATCTGGAAAACACGGTCCTTAAAAATCCCGGAGGCTAGGTTCTTTCAGTCGGATAGTAAGTACTGTAGGTTCTCGCCCTCCATGAGCATGGACACCTTAAGCCGCCATCTCTCCGCTAATAGAGAAGAGCGTGTGAAGCGACTGGGATGAGAATCAGCACCTCCAAGTCCGAGTCCATGGTTCTCGCCCGGAAAAGGGTAGAGTGCCATCTCCGGGTTGGGGAGGAGACCCTACCCCAAGTGGAGGAGTTCAAGTACCTCAGAGTCTTGTTCACGAGTGAGGGAAGAGTGGATCATGAGATCGACAGGTGGATCGGTGCGGCGTCTTCAGTAATGCGGACGCTGTATCGATCCGTTGTGGTGAAGAAGGAGCAAAGCTCTCAATTTACCGGTCGATCTACGTTCCCATCCTCACCTATGGTCATGAGCTTTGGGTTATGACCGAAAGAACAAGATCACGGGTACAACGGCCAAAATGAGGTGGCGGGTCTCTCTTTTAGAGATAGGGTGAGAAGCTCTGTCATCCGGGAGGAGCTCAGAGTAAAGCCGCTGCACCTCCACATGGAGAGGAGCCAGATGAGGTGGTTCGGGCATCTGGTCAGGATGCCACCTGAACGCCTCCCTAGGGAGGTGTTTCGGGCACGTCCGACCGGTAGGAGGCCACAGGGAAGACCCAGGACACGTTGGGAAGACTATGTCTCCTGGCTGGCCTGGGACTGCCTTGGGATCCCCCGGGAGGAGCTGGATGAAGTGGCTGGGGAGAGGAAAGTCTGGGCTTCCCTACTCAGGCTGCTGCCCCCCCGACCCAACCTCGGATGAGCGGAAGAAGATGGATGGATGAATGGATTATAATCTGGAAAACACAGTATTTAAAAATCCCGGAGGCTAGGTTCTTTCAGTCCCTAGGGAGGTGTTTTGGGCACGTCCGACCGGTAGGAGGCCACAGGGAAGACCCAGGACACGTTGGGAAGACTATGTCTCCCGGCTGGCCTGGGAACGCCTCGGGATCCCCCGGGAGGGGAGGGAAGTCTGGGCTTCCCTGCTTAGGCGGAAGAAAATGGATGGATTATAATCTGGAAAACACGTAGGCTAGGTTCTTTCAGTCGGATAGTAAGTACTGTAGGTCCTCTACCTCCATGAGCATGGACACCTTGAGCCGCCATCTCTCCGCTAATAGAGAAGAGCATCGAGAGACTATCGATTGTGGTTACTAGCGCCCAGTCTTACCCCCGCGCCGCCCCACCCTCCCCTGCATGCGCTCCCCTTCGTGCCTGGCTGTCTTTTTAAATATTCAGGACAAGGTTTTCTTTCCCTTCTGCAGCCGAATATCTAATTGGGTCGTCAAAAGACACACAACATGCCCCCGAGCGGGACCGTGGCGGCGGTCATCTCCACACAGGATTCAGCCACGTGGCCCAATTAGCGATTAGCATGGGAGTGTTGACATGTTTTTTTTTGGGGTGGTGGTGGTCTTACCCGCCAGGCCACGGGAGGCTGGAACCCGGCTTAAATCACTCTTTGAAGCTTCAAGGGCTGCCCCGTCCACGTGGTAATGACGGGGTGGAGAGCTGTGTAACAACATAATCATCAATTAGGGCGGGGGAAATGGCAAGAAGTGGGTATTTTAGCTCATTAAAACCAAAAAAAGAAGAAGGTATGTGTGGATTTATATCTACTTTTTGACTCCCCTCTGTCAACGGCCATCTTTAAGGCTGATTTCTGCCTTTCATGATGAGCGAGAGAAAAGGCACTCACAGGCAGACAAGGCCTAATAAGGGTTAAAATATGAATGACATTTTGCTCCCAGACTCGCTGGCATGGAAATTGGTTTGCCGCTGATTTGCTACCTATTGTCTCGCACGTCTGTAAATTATGCCGAATGTTTTTTTTTTTCTAACGCCGGCCATGATGCTTCAAATTAATGTCACGGAGTAGGAATAATAGTATGAATCCGGCCCTAATTAATGCATTTGTTTTTTTTCCGCCAAAGTCGAGAAGAAGTAATAAACGCGGCGTCCTCCGGCGTTTTCGGAAATTAAAACAGACACGATAAATTGGATTGGCGGCTAACAAGCTGTCACTTCCTCCTATAAAAAAATGAAAAAAAAAACGCCAACAACAAGCATGTGTTTGGTCCGATAAGTGACGTTTATTTGATATCGGGGGATACCCGGTGGCTAATCAGGACCTGTGTGATATACGGATGACGGCGGCGGGCGCCACAACAAGGACGTACAGTAGCTCGCGTCTTCCGGAGCGTTCCAGACATTAAAAAGAATATCAGATTCCCCCAACTTCTTTGAGGATGCGCTGCCTTTGAGAGAAGACTTCTTTTGAGCATATCCCATCGTTTTCATCTCTCTCTTTTCATTTTTTTTTTTGCCAATCTGTTTTTGAGCCATAAAGCCGGGCCTCAACACAAACTTAATGGCAGCTTGATGAATGAATGTAAGCGTAAGAGGAAACGCGGTGCCGCTCGCTTCGGTCCTCATTGTGAGGTCGGAGTTTTATAATACGTGCTTGTAAACTGCATAATGTGACATAAATACACGCACCCTTAAAATGTCAATTTCACTCATTTATTAACAAAAGTGTTCCACATTAATATAAGGATAATAAATTAAAGGGAAAATATGTTGTTTGATTAACAACACCTCAGTCACCTGTCATTAAGCATATCTAGCCTTATAACCGTGGCTATGATAACGAATCGATTTTTAGTTGAGGGAAGTGTCGGGTTCAAACACCGATGACATCTATTAAACAAGACAAGAAGCAAGGAATTAAACAGAGACATAATTAAATTTGGCTCAATTGAGGAGAAACGTCTGGGCTGTACTCTTGTCCAGTCTCCACCACGCTCTGACAAAAGATTGTACGCCTCCTCTTTTATTTGGATTTTCCCTGATTACATGGCAACAGCTGTTTCCAAGGGAGGGGGGTGGTAAACAGCCATCGCCTTGGATTACAAAAACAGTTAAAAGAAAAGGTGCCTGGAGCTTGCGTCAGGTCCTGCTTCCACTCTGCTTTGTAGATCTCGGGTCAAGACAATATCTTTCTTTGGATTACAATACATCAAAGAAACCGACACCTTCATGTCGCTCCCCATCCTACACAGTGGAGTTTTACAAGCCTTTTGCTTGGTAGGATCAAAGACAGCTTTTGTCGTCTCGCAGGGCGAGCTGAGCTCAATGTAACACAAAGTTTTGTGATAACTTAGGTTTTAAAATCGTGTTTTTATCATCTTCGTCTTTTAGCAAAGGTAAAACCGTTTTTTTTATCTTTTAACCTTTTTGAACAAGTCGTGCATGCTTTTATTTCAAGTGGCCTGGACTACTGCAATGCACTTTATGCTGGCATTAGCCAAAAATCTCTCACTCGGTTGCAGTTAGTCCAGAACGCGGCAGCACAAATTTTAACAAGGGCCAGGAAACGCCAGCATATACCGTATTTTTCGGACTATAGGTCGCTCCGGAGTATAAGTCGCACCGGCCGAAAATGCATAATAAAGAAGGAAAAAAACATATATAAGTTGCACTGGAGTATAAGTCGCATTTTGTAGAACAGCCTAATAGCTAGAACTAGTATTCAAATATCTAAAAAAAAAGGCTTTTTTCTAAAAAGAAGGGTTTTTAAGCCTTTTTTTAAAAGCATTCACAGTCTGTGGTGCCCTCAGGTGGTCAGGGAGAGCCTTCCACAGACTGGGAGCGGCGGAGCAGAAAGCCCGGAGGCTGGAGGAGGTCTGTAAAACGTCATCTATGCAACATTTTGACCAAAGAACCACCATCACATGTTATGTAGACCAGTGTTTTTCAACCTTTTTTGAGCCAAGGCACATTTTTTTAATTGGAAAAATCCCGAGGCACACCACGAGCGGAAAAACATAAAAAAATTAAACTCAGCAGCCGATATTGACAGTAAAAAGTAGTTCTCGCAATTGTTGGATATAAATTCAAACCGTAATCAAACATGTGTCACTATAGCTCTTGTCTCAAAGTAGGTGTACTGTCACCACCTGTCACATCACTCCCTGACTTATTTGGACTTTTTTGCTGTTTTCCTGTGTGTAGTGTTTCCTATTTTGTTGTTGATTGTCACGTCCAAGGTTTCTCGTTGTCATCCCATTGGGTTGAGTTTTTCCCTTGCCCTGATGTGGGATCTGAGCCGAGGATGTCGTTGAGGCTTGTGCAGCCCTTTGAGACACTCGTGATTTAGGGCTATATAAGTAAGCATTGATTGATTGATGTCATGTACGGATGTACTTTGTGGACGCCGTCTGCTGCTCCACACGCTGTAAGTCTTTGCTGTCGTCCAGCATTCTGTTTTTGTTTACTTTATAGCCAGTTCAGTTTTAGTTTCGTTCTGCCTAGCCTTCCCTAAGCTTCAATGACTTTTATTAGCGGCACTCACCTTTTTGTTTATTTTTGGTTTAAGCATTAGACACCTTTTTACCTGCACTCTGCCTCCCGCTGTCGTCTGCATATTGTGTTCACGACAAACCACGTACAAAGCAATTAGCTACCTGCTGCCACCTACTGGTATGGAAGAGTATTACACGGTTACTGTAATACTGACCCGAGCTCTAGACAGCACCGACACTCAACAACGGCACGTTATTTGCGGATTGTAATTACCAGTTTGCTAAAAATATTTTTCCTGGGTGTTTGCTTTTCCGGAAGGCAACGGAAAGTTGGTTCGGGCGAGACGGGAAAGTGAGTACATGATTGTTTATTACTATTAAAAAAAAAGTACAAATGAAAAGCGCGCACAGTGGCGGAGAAACAACTTGGCTATGAAAACAAATACTTGCACAAAGGCAGAAACGATGAACAACAAAAGACACTAACTGTGGCATTAATAAACAAAAACTTACTTGGCATGGACTAAAAAGAGCAGCATGAACGATGGACATGAAATCAAGTGTCAGGAATGTGGGATGTCGCCAGAAAGACAAACTGAAAACAATGAACTTAAATACTACAGACATGATTAACGAAAACAGGTGAAACGCGAAACAGGTGCGTGACGTGACAGGCGAAAACTAATGGGTTGCTATGGTGACAAACAAGAGTGCACAATGAGTCCAAACGTGGGACAGGTGAAACTAATGGGTAACCATGGAAACAAGACAAGGGAGTGAAAAGCCTGAAACTAAAGAGTCCAATAACTAAACAAAACAAAACATGACTAAAACAACTCTCGGCAGGGTCCTTGAGGGTGCATGGGAGTTTGCCCAACCATTCTACATGTGCTTTGTGGACTTGGAGAAGGCATTCGACCGTGTACCCCGGGAAGTCCTGTGGGGAGTGCTCAGAGAGTATGGGGTAACGGACTGTCTTATTGTGGCAGTTCGCTCCCTGTATAATCAGTGTCAGAGCTTGGTCCGCATTGCCGGCAGTAAGTCGGACACGTTTCCAGTGAGGGTTGGACTCCGCCAAGGCTGCCCTTTGTCACCGATTCTGTTCATAACCTTTATGGACAGAATTTCTAGGCGCAGTCAAGGCGTTGAGGGGATCTGGTTTGGTGGCTGCAGGATTAGGTCACAGCTATTTGCAGATGATGTGGTCCTGATGGCTTCCTCCGGCCAAGATCTTCAGCTCTCACTGGATCGGTTCGCAGCCGAGTGTGAAGCGACTGGGATGGGAATCAGCACCTCCAAGTCCGAGTCCATGGTTCTCTCCCGGAAAAGGGTGAGGGAGGAGATCTTTCCCCAAGTGGAGGAGTTCAAGTACCTTGGAGTCTTGTTCACGAGTGGGGGAAGAGTGGATCGTGAGATCGACAGGCGGATCGGTGCGGCGTCTTCAGTAATGCGGACGCTGTATCGATCCGTTGTGGTGAAGAAGGAGCTGAGCCGGAAGGCAAAGCTCTCGATTTACCAGTCGATCTACGTTCCCATCCTCACCTATGGTCATGAGCTTTGAGTCATGACCGAAAGGACAAGATCACGGCTGAAAGGAGTTTCCTCCGCCGGGTGGCGGGGCTCTCCCTTAGAGATAGGGTGAGAAGCTCTGTCATCCGGGGGGAGCTCAAAGTAAAGCCGCTGCTCCTCCACATCGAGAGGAGCCAGATGAGGTGGTTCGGGCATCTGGTCAGGATGCCACCCGAACGCCTCCCTAGGAAGGTGTTTCGGGCACGTCCGACCGGTACGAGGCCACGGGGAAGACCCAGGACACGCTGGGAAGACTATCTCTCCCGGCTGGCCTGGGAACGCCTCGGGATCCCCCGGGAGGAGTTGGACGAAGTGGCTGGGGAGAGGGAAGTCTGGGCTTCCCTGCTTAAGCTGCTGCCCCCGCGACCCGACCTCGGATAAGCGGAAGAAGATGGATGGATGGATGGACTAAAACAAAACATGATTACACAGACATGACAACAACAAGGAAGTCTTTTACATTTTAGAAAGAAAAAAAATCATAATATGACTCCTTTAATGCACCTTATAGTCAGGTGCGCCTTATATATGAAAAAAGATCTAAAATAGACCATTCGTGCCCTATGGTCCGGAAAATACGGTATTTAAGCAGTATTTGAGCACTTGTAGGATTATGCAAACACTTCTTTTGTATCGATGATCTTTGTGTTTATTTCTGACCAACTTTGTGGTGACGCAACCACCAAATGAGAGTCATAAAGGTCAGCGCGGTGGTCGTGTTCGCATCCAGGATATCCAATTAGAAGTGAGAGAACAGTCTTCACACATAAAGAAACACATCTCAGTCCATCCACAAGTGTTGACTTTTTAGATATAGGGAAAAGATATCAAATCATTGTTGTGCAGAAGTGTGCATGAAGGTTACCTACTAGACCCCGCCCCCTTCTCCGCCTTAATTGCTCATTAATGAGATGGAAATATATTTCCGCCACAGAGTTGGGGAAAGATGCCGTCGCCGGGAAAAGCCGCAAATCTAAACATTTGAAAAGGAATTAGTAACGGGAGCCTCCCATTCTTGTTCCCTGAAACATTAATGCGCCGCATGTTATATTTATGACGGGGCTCGCTGTCACTCACTTTCGGCGAACTAGCAGAAATTAAAAGTGACAGCGAGCTCATCAAGAATGAATGCCGTTGTATTCTACACGGGGCGGAAAGACAAGAACGGGAAGGATAATAATAATATTTAAAAAAAATAAATAAAAGAAAGGAGTTCCGCTGAGCTGGGAGAGACGCCGTGAATGAAGGAATGAGGGCAAGCAGACGTGAGGAAGCGCCGAGCAAAGTACGCCGGTTTAAAACTTTTATCCCCGCGTTACACTTTTTGTCGCACTTTTTGACGTTAAAGCGGCGCTGAGGCCCGCGGAACACACGGAACGCGACAGACGGCTCGGAGCTGACGTGCACACGATCTCGTTTGTTGTTTACGCCGCTTGCAAGTCATTTTTATTCTGCAAATGTTACTTTTTATTCGAAGCCTTTTTACCTACATCTTGTTTATGTTCTTTTTTTTGCTCTATGCTTTTTAACCTGGAAAACACTTTGGTCCAATTTAAAAATGGTTGTAAACGTGCTATACCAGGGGTCGGCAACCCGCGGCTCCGGCTCTTTGATCACTCTGATGCGGCTCAGCAGCTTACTTGCTGAACCCCCCAATTTTCCCGTGAGACTTCCGGATTTCAGTACCTCTCGCAGAAAACTACCCGGGATTAATATTCACCGATTTTCACCCTTACAGCTATAATAAGGGCGTGCCATGATGGTACAACATTTCGAGAGAACATCTGCACCTTAACACAACATAAACACAACAGAACAAACACCCAGAATTCCGTGCAGCACTGTCTCTTCCGGGCTACATTATACACCCCTGCTACCACCAAACCCCACCCCCACCCCAAGCCTGCTCCCACACACATCAACCCCCCCGCGCTCTCTGTGCGTCGGTTGAGGTGGGCGGGGTTTGGTAGCGGGGGTGTATAATGTAGCCCGGAAGAGTTAGGGCTGCATGGGATTCTGGGTATTTGTCCTGTTGTGTTTATGTTGTGTTACGGTGCAGATGTTCTCCCGAAATGTGTTTGCCATTCTTGTTTGGTGTGGGTTCACAGTGTGGCGCATTATTAGTAAGAGTGTTATAGTTTTTTTTTTATACCGCCACCGTCAGTGTAACCTGTGTGGTTGTTGAGCAAGTATGCCTTGCTGTCACCTACGTGAGCAAGCGGAAACACCATACAACGTGTGACTGGGCCGGCACGCTACTTGTAGTGGGTGCTAAATGCTGTACCATCACGTAGTGATGGGATCGGCAGTTCTTTTGACTGTACTGAATCACTAGAATCAGTTCCTTAAATTGATTCGTCCAAAAAATTCGCTTCCGGAGCCGCATGCGGCTCTTTGATCACTCTGATGCGGCTCAGCAGCTTACTTGCTGAACCCCCCAATTTTCCCGTGAGACTTCCGGATTTCAGTGCCTCTCGCAGAAAACTACCCGGGATTAATATTCACCGATTTTCACCCTTACAGCTATAATAAGGGCGTGCCATGATGGTACAACATTTCGGGAGAACATCTGCACCTTAACACAACATAAACACAACAGAATAAACACCCAGAATCCCATGCAGCCCTGACTCTTCCGGGCTACATTATACACCCCTGCTACCACCAAACCCCCGCCCCCACCCCAAGCCTGCTCCCACACACATCAACCCCCCCGCGCTCTCTGTGCGTCGGTTGAGGTGGGCGGGGTTTGGTAGCGGGGGTGTATAATGTAGCCCGGAAGAGTTAGGGCTGCATGGGATTCTGGGTATTTGTCCTGTTGTGTTTATGTTGTGTTACGGTGCAGATGTTCTCCCGAAATGTGTTTGTCATTCTTGTTTGGTGTGGGTTCACAGTGTGGCGCATTATTAGTAAGAGTGTTAAAGTTTTTTTTTATACCTGTGTGGTTGTTGACCAAGTATGCCTTGCTGTTAGCTACGTGAGCTAGCGGAAGCCCTATTCAACATGTGGCTGATCAGGCACGTTGATTGTAGTGGGCGCTATATGCTGTATCATCACGGCACGCATGACGCTGACAACCGCTTTTCAGTTAAAACCCGCGTGCCGCACCAGCTTGAAAATTCCATAAAGAGGTGTGGGCATCATGTCTGAGACCCCTGGTTTATACATAGCACAAAGCAAAAAAAAAAAACTTTGTATGCAGTGTTATTTCATTTAAAATTTCAAAAATTTTTGCGGCTCCCATTGTTTTCTATAATTTGTGAAACTGGTCAAAATGGCTCTTTGACTGGTAAAGGTTGCCGACCCCTGTGCTATACAAATAAAGTTGCCTTGCAGCAAAAGTGGTAAATATATGTCAAATTGAAGCAAAAATTCTAAATACTACCTTTAAAATGACAAATCCTTCCACGGGATGCAAATATTGTGTGCCATTTAAAAACAATGTACCGTATTTTCCGGATTATAAAGCACATTGCCGATGAATGGTCTATTTTCCATCTTTTTTCAAATATAAGGCGCACCGGATTATAAGGCGCATTAAAGGGGTCATACTATTAAAAAAAAAATTCTAAATGTAAAAGACTTCCTTGTGGTCTACATCAGTTGTCCCCGCGGCCTCGTACTGGTCCGTGGATCGATTGGTACCGGGCCGCACAAGAAATTAATTTTTTTTTTTTATTAAATGAACATAAAAAACACAAGATACACTTACAATTAGTGCACCAACCCAAAAAACCTCCCTCCCCCATTTACACTCATTCACACAAAAGGGTTGTTTCTTTCTGTTATTAATATTCTGCTTCCTACATTATATATCAATACAGTCTGCATGGATACAGTCCGTAAGCACACATGATTGTATTTTTTTATGACAAAAAATAAATAAAAATAAAAATAAATTTAAAAACATATGTCCCCCCGATCCGTGGGACAAATTTTCAAGCGTTGACCGGTCCGCAGTTACAACCGGTCTACATAACATGTAATGTTGGTTCTTTGGTGAAAGTGCTGCATATGTTACCGTATTTTCCGGACCATAGGGCGCCCCGGACTATAAGGCACACTGCCGATGAATAATCTATTTGCAATCTTTTTTCATATACAAGACGCACTGGATTATAAGGCGCATTGAAGGGGTCATATTATTAAAAAAAAAATTCTAAATGTAAAAGACTTCCTTGTGGTCTACATAACATGTAATGGTGGTTCTTTGGTAAAAGTGCTGCATATATCACCGTATTTTCCGGACCATAGGGCGCACCGGATTATAAGGCCACTGCCGATGAATAATCTATTTTCGATCTTTTTTTCATATATAAGGCTCACCCTATTATAAGGCGCACTGCCGATGAATCGTCTATTTTCGATCTTTTTTCATATATAAGGCGCACCGGATTATAAGGCGCATTAAAGGGGTCATATTATTAAAAAAAAATTCTAAATGTAAAAGACTTCCATGTGGTCTACATAACATGTAATGGTGGTTCTTTGGTGAAAGTGTTGCATAGATCAGTGTTTTTCAACCACAGTCTGGTGTGCCGTGGGAGATGATCTAATTTCACCCATTTGGGTTAAAAATATTTTTTGCAAAGCAGTAATTATAGTCTGCAAATGATGTGTTGTTGTTGAGTGTCGGTGCTGTCAAGAGCTCGGCAGAGTAACCGTGTAATACTCTTCCATATCAGTAGGTGGCAACAGGTAGCTAATTGCTTTGTAGATGTCGGAAACAGCGGGAGGCAGTGTGCAGGTAAAAAGGTGTCTAATGCTTAAACCAAAAATAAACAAAAGGTGAGTGCCCCCTAAGAAAAGGCACTGAAGCTTAGGGAAGGCTATGCAGAACGAAACTAAAACTGAATTGGCTACAAATTAAAAACAGAATGCTGGACGACAGCAAAGACTTACTGTGGAGCAAAGACAAAGTACATCCGAACATGACATGACAATCAACAATGTCCCCACAAAGGAGGATAAAAACAACTGAAATATTCTTGATTGCTAAAACAAAGTAGATGCGGGAAATATCGCTCATAGGAAGACATGAAACTGCTGCAGGAAAATACCAAAAGAAGAGAAAAATCCACCAAAATAAGAGCGCAAGACAAGAACTAAAACACTACACACAGGAAAACAGCAATAAACTCCAAATAAGTCACGGCGTGATGTGACAGGTGGTGACAGTACACCTACTTTGAGACAAGAGCTATAGTGATGCATGTTTGGTTATGCTTTAAAGTCATACTCAACAATTGCGACAACGACTTTTTACCGTCAACTAAGTTTCGTTTTTAATGATGTCTGCTGGTGGTGTGCCTCCGCATTTTGCCAACGCAAAAAATGTGCCTTGGCTCAAAAAAGGTTGAAAAACACTGGCATATATTACCGTATTTTCCGGACCATAGGGCGCACCAGATTTTAAGGTGCACTGCCGATGAATGGTCTATTTTCCATCTTTTTTCATATATAAGGCGCACCGGATTATAAGGCGCATTAAAGGGGTCATATTATTATGATTTTTTTCTAAATGTAAAAGACTTCCTCATGGGGACGGCGTGGCTGAGGTTGGGAGAGTGGCCGTGCCAGCAACTTGAGGGTTCCTTGTTCGATCCCCAGCTTCTACCAACCACGTCACGTCCGTCGTGTCCTTGAGCAAAACACTTCACCCTTGCTCCTGATGGCTGCTGGTTAGCGCATTTCATGGCAGCTCCTGCCATCAGTGTGTGAATGTGTGTGTGAATGAGTGAATGTGGAAATAGTGTCAAAGTGCTTTGAGTTCCTTAAAAAAGGTAGAAAAGCGCTATAAAAGTATAACCCTTTTTTTTCTTTTTCTTTTAATGGACTTCCCAAAGTGCGGCCTAAACCCTATTGAGAACATGCGGACAATGCTGAAGAAACAAGTCCACGTCAGAAAAGCAACACATTTAGCTGAACTGCACCAATTTTGTGGTCAAAAATTCAAGCAGAAGCTTGTGGATGGCTACCAAAAGTGTCTTATTGCAGGTAAACTTGCCAAGGGACATGTAAGCAAATATTGACATTGCTGTATGTATACTTTTGACCCTCACATTTTCAGTAGACCCATAATAAATTCATAAAAGAACCAAACTTCATGATTTTTTTTGTGACTAACAAGTATGTGCTCCAATCACCCTATCACAAAAAAATAAGAGTTACAGAAAGTATTGGAAAGTCAAGACATCCATGACATGATGTTCTTTACAAGTGTATGTACACTTTTGATCACGACTGTATAACTTTCCATACTGATTTATGTCAACAAAGATTTGCGTCAGCCTTTGATAGTAGGCTAATATAGCTAATATAGACACTTACATCATGTGTTGTCTTCATTATAACACTTATATAAGACTTTTAAAGTCATTTTGATAGTAGGCTAATACAGACACTTACATCATGTGTTGCCTTCATTATAACACTTATATAAGACATTTAAAGTAATTTTGATAGTAGGCCGATATAACTAATATAGACACATCATGTGTTGTCTTCATTATAACACTTATATAAGACTTTTAAAGTCATTTTGATAGTAGGCCAATATAGCTAATATAGACACTTACATCATGTGTTGTCTTCATTATAACACTTATGTAAGACTTTTAAAGTCATTTTGATAGTAGGCTAGTATAACTAATATAGACACTTACATCATGTGTTGCCTTCATTATAACACTTATATTAGATTTTTAAAATACTTTTGATAGTAGGCTAATATAGACACTTACATCATGCGTTGCCTTCATTATAACACGTATATAAGACTTTTAAAGTCATTTTGATAGTAGGCCAATATAGCTAATATAGACACTTACATCATGTGTTGTCTTCATTATATCACTTATATAAGACTTTTAAAGTCGTTTTGATAGAAGGCTAATTTAGACACTTACGTCAAGTGTTGCCTTCATTATAACACTTGTATAAGACTTTTAAAGTCATTTTGATAGTAGGCCATTATAACTAATATAGACACCTACATCATGTGTTGCCTTCATGATAACACTTATATAAGACTTTTAATGTCATTTTGATAGTAGGCTAATATAGACACTTACGTCATGTGTTGCCTTCATTATAACACTTATATAAGATGTTTAAAGTAAATTTGATAGTAGGCTAATTTAGACACTTACATCATGTGTTGTCTTCATTATAACACTTATATAAGACTTTTACAGTCGTTTTGATAGTAAGCTAATTTAGACACTTACATCATGTGTTGCCTTCATTATAAAACTTGTATAAGACTTTTAAAGTCATTTTAATAGTAGGCTAATATAACTAATATAGACACTTACGTCATGTGTTGTCTTCATTATAACACTTATATAAGACTTTTAAAGTCGTTTTGATAGTAAGCTAATTTAGACACTTACATCATGTGTTGCTTTCATTATAACACTTATATATGACTTTTAAAGTAAATTTGATAGTAGGCTAATTTAGACACTTACATCATGTGTTGTCTTCATTATAACATTTATATAAGACTTTTAAAGTCATTTTGATAGTAGGCTAATATAACTAATATAGACACTTACATCATGTGTTGTCTTCATTATAACACTTATATAAGACTTTTAAAGTCATTTTGATAGTAGGCTAATTTAGACACTTACATCATGTGTTGTCTTCATTATAACACTTATATAAGACTTTTAAAGTCATTTTGATAGTAGGCTAATACAGACACTTACATCATGCGTTGCCTTCATTATAACACTTATATAAGACTTTTAATTTTTTGGGGCTTCACCCAGATTTTGTTGTTGTTGTATTTTGGGTCCAATATGGTTCTTTCAAGGTGTTGGGTTGCCTGTGTTAGCGTGTTGCAAAACAAACTCAAGCGTTACTGTTAAACGCACTTGAAGCAAACAAGAACTCGCTGACGTGCAAGAAAATAACAACAACAACAAAAAAAACAAACCGCTATCTTTTGTTTATGCATTTTGCAAATAATTGCTGGCCCGACTGATTAAAAGGGCTGAGATCCGAGTCTAAATGGTCAGGTTCCCTTGTGAGGCAAATACATGAAATATTACTTTATTACATATTTAAATCTCTCTCCCCAGGCTGTCTTCTAGCCTCCTTTTTCTTCCTCCCGTCTCCGGGTTAGTTTGCATTATAATGTTCGCCAAACTGTTTTCCCAACTAATGGCTCGCAACAACAACGTGGCCCGGCCCCGCCCCCTCCCCTCCGCTTCGGCGTGGAGATTTTCATAACAAATTACCGCCACGCTGAGGGAAGGACTCCAACTTCCTGAGGAGGCAAAAGGGAGGAATTCATCTTGAAGCGCTTACAAAGTTGAATATTGCAGCCTGTGTGTGTGTGTTCTTGTATTCCTACCCTTCTTGAGACATCAACAAGGAAAAGTAGCTTCCATATGAGGAGGTGTGAACAAGTTAGGACATAAATCGTGGTCCCAAAACGGAAAACCATTGCATCTAATAGAGAGCCAACTACTAGAGTCCGTGAACATTGCTTCCAAAGTCAGAATTTTTTTTGGTTGATTTAATGTGCATACAAAAGTAAACATCAAGAAAGAAAAGTAGCGTCCATATGAGGAGGTGTGAACAAGTTAGGACATAAATCGTGGTCCCAATACGGAAAACCATTGCATCTAATAGAGGGCCAAATACTAGAGTCCGTGAACATTGCTCCAAAGTCAGGATTTTTTTTGGTTGATTTAATGTGCATACAAAAGTAAACACCAAGAAAGAAAAGTAGCGTCCATATGAGGAGGTGTGAACAAGTTAGGACATAAATCGTGGTCCCAATACGGAAAACCATTTCATCTAATAGAGAGCCAACTACTAGAGTCCGTGAACATTGCTTCCAAAGTCAGAATTTTTTTTGGTTGATTTAATGTGCATACAAAAGTAAACATCAAGAAAGAAAAGTAGCGTCCATATGAGGAGGTGTGAACAAGTTAGGACATAAATCGTGGTCCCAAAACGGAAAACCATTGCATCTAATAGAGGGCCAAATACTAGAGTCCGTGAACATTGCTCCAATGTCAGGATTTTTTTTCGGTTGATTTAATGTGCATACAAAAGTAAACATCAAGAAAGAAAAGTAGCGTCCATATGAGGAGGTGTGAACAAGTTAGGACATAAATCGTGGTCCCAATACGGAAAACCATTGCATCTAATAGAGGGCCAAATACTAGAGTCCGTGAACATTGCTCCAATGTCAGGATTTTTTTTCGGTCGATTTAATGTGCATACAAAAGTAAACATCAAGAAAGAAAAGTAGCGTCCATATGAGGAGGTGTGAACAAGTTAGGACATAAATCGTGGTCCCAATACGGAAAACCATTGCATCTAATAGAGAGCCAAATACTAGAGTCCGTGAACATTGCTCCAAAGTCAGGATTTTTTTCGGTTGATTTAATGTGCATACAAAAGTAAACATCAAGAAAGAAAAGTAGCGTCCATATGAGGAGGTGTGAACAAGTTAGGACATAAATCGTGGTCCCAAAACGGAAAACCATTGCATCTAATAGAGGGCCAAATACTAGAGTCCGTGAACATTGCTCCAAAGTCAGGATTTTTTTTGGTTGATTTAATGTGCATACAAAAGTAAACATCAAGAAAGAAAAGTAGCATCCATATGAGGAGGTGTGAACAAGTTAGGACATAAATCGTGGTCCCAATACGGAAAACCATTCCATCTAATAGAGAGCCAACTACTAGAGTCCGTGAACATTGCTTCCAAAGTCAGAATTTTTTTGGGTTGATTTAATGTGCATACAAAAGTAAACATCAAGAAAGAAAAGTAGCGTCCATATGAGGAGGTGTGAACAAGTTAGGACATAAATCGTGGTCCCAATACGGAAAACCATTTCATCTAATAGAGAGCCAACTACTAGAGTCCGTGAACATTGCTTCCAAAGTCAGAATTTTTTTTGGTTGATTTAATGTGCATACAAAAGTAAACATCAAGAAAGAAAAGTAGCGTCCATATGAGGAGGTGTGAACAAGTTAGGACATAAATCGTGGTCCCAAAACGGAAAACCATTGCATCTAATAGAGGGCCAAATACTAGAGTCCGTGAACATTGCTCCAATGTCAGGATTTTTTTTCGGTTGATTTAATGTGCATACAAAAGTAAACATCAAGAAAGAAAAGTAGCGTCCATATGAGGAGGTGTGAACAAGTTAGGACATAAATCGTGGTCCCAAAACGGAAAACCATTGCATCTAATAGAGGGCCAAATACTAGAGTCCGTGAATATTGCTTCCAAAGTCAGAATTTTTTTTGGTTGATTTAATGTGCATACAAAAGTAAACATCAAGAAAGAAAAGTAGCGTCCATATGAGGAGGTGTGAACAAGTTAGGACATAAATCGTGGTCCCAATACGGAAAACCATTGCATCTAATAGAGGGCCAAATACTAGAGTCCGTGAACATTGCTCCAAAGTCAGGATTTTTTTTGGTTGATTTAATGTGCATACAAAAGTAAACATCAAGAAAGAAAAGTAGCGTCCATATGAGGAGGTGTGAACAAGTTAGGACATAAATCGTGGTCCCAAAACGGAAAACCATTGCATCTAATAGAGAGCCAAATACTAGAGTCCGTGAACATTGCTCCAAAGTCAGGATTTTTTTTGGTTGATTTAATGTGCATACAAAAGTAAACATCAAGAAAGAAAAGTAGCGTCCATATGAGGAGGTGTGAACAAGTTAGGACATAAATCGTGGTCCCAATACGGAAAACCATTGCATCTAATAGAGAGCCAAATACTAGAGTCCGTGAACATTGCTCCAAAGTCAGGATTTTTTTTGGTTGATTTAATGTGCATACAAAAGTAAACATCAAGAAAGAAAAGTAGCGTCCATATGAGGAGGTGTGAACAAGTTAGGACATAAATCGTGGTCCCAATACGGAAAACCATTGCATCTAATAGAGAGCCAAATACTAGAGTCCGTGAACATTGCTCCAAAGTCAGGATTTTTTTTTGGTTGATTTAATGTGCATACAAAAGTAAACATCAAGAAAGAAAAGTAGCGTCCATATGAGGAGGTGTGAACAAGTTAGGACATAAATCGTGGTCCCAATACGGAAAACCATTTCATCTAATAGAGAGCCAACTACTAGAGTCCGTGAACATTGCTTCCAAAGTCAGAATTTTTTTTGGTTGATTTAATGTGCATACAAAAGTAAACATCAAGAAAGAAAAGTAGCGTCCATATGAGGAGGTGTGAACAAGTTAGGACATAAATCGTGGTCCCAATACGGAAAACCATTGCATCTAATAGAGAGCCAAATACTAGAGTCCGTGAACATTGCTCCAAAGTCAGGATTTTTTTTGGTTGATTTAATGTGCATACAAAAGTAAACATCAAGAAAGAAAAGTAGCGTCCATATGAGGAGGTGTGAACAAGTTAGGACATAAATCGTGGTCCCAAAACGGAAAACCATTGCATCTAATAGAGAGCCAACTACTAGAGTCCGTGAACATTGCTTCCAAAGTCAGAATTTTTTTTGGTTGATTTAATGTGCATACAAAAGTAAACATCAAGAAAGAAAAGTAGCGTCCATATGAGGAGGTGTGAACAAGTTAGGACGTAAATCGTGGTCCCAATACGGAAAACCATTGCATCTAATAGAGAGCCAAATACTAGAGTCCGTGAACGTTGCTCCAAAGTCAGGATTTTTTTTGGTTGATTTAATGTGCATACAAAAGTAAACATCAAGAAAGAAAAGTAGCGTCCATATGAGGAGGTGTGAACAAGTTAGGACATAAATCGTGGTCCCAAAACGGAAAACCATTGCATCTAATAGAGGGCCAAATACTAGAGTCCGTGAACATTGCTCCAATGTCAGAAATTTTTTTGGTTGATTTAATGTGCATACAAAAGTAAACATCAAGAAAGAAAAGTAGCGTCCATATGAGGAGGTGTGAACAAGTTAGGACATAAATCGTGGTCCCAAAACGGAAAACCATTGCATCTAATAGAGGGCCAAATACTAGAGTCCGTGAACATTGCTCCAATGTCAGGATTTTTTTTCGGTTGATTTAATGTGCATACAAAAGTAAACATCAAGAAAGAAAAGTAGCGTCCATATGAGGAGGTGTGAACAAGTTAGGACATAAATCGTGGTCCCAATACGGAAAACCATTGCATCTAATAGAGAGCCAAATACTAGAGTCCGTGAACATTGCTCCAAAGTCAGGATTTTTTTTGGTTGATTTAATGTGCATACAAAAGTAAACATCAAGAAAGAAAAGTAGCGTCCATATGAGGAGGTGTGAACAAGTTAGGACATAAATCGTGGTCCCAAAACGGAAAACCATTGCATCTAATAGAGGGCCAAATACTAGAGTCCGTGAACATTGCTCCAATGTCAGGATTTTTTTTCGGTTGATTTAATGTGCATACAAAAGTAAACATCAAGAAAGAAAAGTAGCGTCCATATGAGGAGGTGTGAACAAGTTAGGACATAAATCGTGGTCCCAATACGGAAAACCATTGCATCTAATAGAGAGCCAAACACTAGAGTCCGTGAACATTGCTCCAAAGTCAGGATTTTTTTTGGTTGATTTAATGTGCGTACAAAAGTAAACACTGACAGGTGCAAAGGCAGCAATATATGATAAAACAAGCTAAGGAAGGACTTCCCTATTCATCCTCGAAAAAAGCCGCCAGGTGAACGGCTGATTTTACCACTTCAAATTGACTGTGTGTCGCTTTTAAAAGTGCTCCCCCTCTGGTCAACATATGAAATAACAAGTGTGTGTAAGAAATTTAAATGTGCCCCCTCTGCCCAATATTAATAAAAACAATTAAAAAAAAAAATGTATATAAAGACAAACTCTAATAACTTGAAGTAAACAATGAAAATTAAAAAAACAATTACAAATTAAAAATGAACTAAAAGCAGTCTTTTTCTCACAATGTGTCACATTTTTTCTTAGAATATGAGAAATTGTTCCCAATTTTATTTCTGTATATCCTTTGTCATCGGCTTTATGCATGTTACAAAAAAAAACAAAAAGTAGAGATCTCCCTAGTGGGAAAATCTATCAAAAAGGAGGGTGGTCCCAAAAAGGAAGGATTTTTCAAATTGACTGTGTGTCGCTTTTAAAAGTGCTCCCCCTCTGGTCAACATATGAAATAACAAGTGTGTGTAAGAAATTGAAATGTGCCCCCTCTGCCCAATATTAATAAAAACATTTTTTTTTTTAAATGTATATAAAGACAAATTCTAATAACTTGAAGTAAACAATGAAGATTAAAAAACAATTACAAATTAAAAAATGAACTAAAAGCAGTCTTTTTCTCACAATGTGTCGACTTTTTTCTTAGAATATTGTCATTACTTGGTCCTGGGTGTTTGCTTTTCCGGAATGCAACGGAAAGTTGGCTCGGGCGAGACGGGAATGTGAGTACATATTTATTTAATATTATCAAAAAAAAAGAACAAACTAAAGGCGCGCACAAGGCGGAAGTACAAACTTGACAAATGAAATAAATACTTGCACGTGGGCAGAAACTGTTAACAATGAAACAAACAAAAAAACTAACTGTGGCATTAATAAACAAAAAAAACGTACTTGGCTTGGACTAAAGTAGCAGCGTGAAAGATGGACATGAAAACAAGTGTCAGGAATGTGAAGAGCATAAATGTGGGGATGTCGCCAGAAAGACAAACTGAAAACAATGAACTTAAATACTACAGACATGATTAACGAAAACAGGTGCGTGACGTGACAGGTGAAAACTAATGGGTTGCTATGGTGACAAACAAGAGTGCACAATGAGTCCAATCGTGGAACAGGTGAAACTAATGGGTAATCATGGAAACAAGACAAGGGAGTGAAAAGCCAGAAACTAAAAAGTCTAATAACTAAACTAAACAAAACATGACTAAAACAAAACATGATTACACAGACATGGCAAATATGAGAAATTGTTCCCAATTTTATTTCTGTTTCTGTAAAATTGCAATATTTTCTCTTCTTCTTTATGTAAAATTATGACTTTTTAATGCAAAACGGTGACATTTGTCATACAAAATTCAGACTTTTATCACAATAGTGCTCATTTTTTTGTTGTTCTTGTAAAATAGTGACATTTTTGGAGTAAAACTATGACTTTTGTCATAATTTTGCAGAATAAAATTGCAACTATAAATGTAATGTTGCCAAAATGTTAAAAGTTTTCTTATAAAATTGTGACTTTTGACTCTTTTCATAAAATTGACAATTTTTTTAAGCTTTTCTTGTGAAATTGCGACAATTATTGAGTAAAATTCCAACTTTTATCATATAATTGCACAAATGTTCAGTTTTTCTTGTAAAATTTTGACTTGCGTTGAGTAAAATGACAACTTTTATTATAACTGCCAAAATTTTACGAGCCCCGGTGCTGACGTAAGACAACCCACATGTGACCGTAGGATGAACAAATACACTACGCTACTAAGACTATAGTACTAGGCCATTAACTACAGCTGGGTTGCCCAAAGTGCGGCACAGGGGCCATCTGTGGTCCCTGACTCCTTTGTCATCGGCTTTATGCATGTTACAAAAAAAACAAAAAATAGAGATCTCCCTGGTGGGAAAATCTATCAAAAGGAGGGTGGTCCCAAAAAGGAAGGATTTTTCAAATTGACTGTGTGTCGCTTTTAAAAGTGCTCCCCCTCTGGTCAACATATGAAATAACAAGTGTGTGTAAGAAATTGAAATGTGCCCCCTCTGCCCAAGATTAATAAAAACAATTTTTTTTAAAATGTATATAAAGACAAATTCTAATAACTTAAACAATGAAGATTAAAAAACAATTACAAATTAAAAATGAACTAAAAGCAGTCTTTTTCACACAATGTGTCGACTTTTTTCTTAGAATATGAGAAATTGTTCCCAATTTTATTTCTGTTTCTGTAAAATTGCAATATTTTCTCTTCTTCTTTATGTAAAATTATGACTTTTTTAATGCAAAACGGTGACATTTGTCATACAAAATTCTGACTTTTATCACAATATTGCCCATTTTCTTTTGTTGTTCTTGTAAAATAGTGACATTTTTGGAGTAAAATTATGACTTTTGTCATAATTTTGCAGAATAAAATTGCAACTATAAGTGTAATGTTGCCAAAATGTAAAAAGTTTTCTTATAAAATTGTGACTTTTGTCGTGTAAAATTACGACTCTTTTCATAAAATGGCCAATTTTTTAAGCTTTTCTTGTGAAATTGCGACAATTATTGAGTAAAATTCCAACTTTTATCATATTATTGCACAAATGTTCAGTTTTTCTTGTAAAATTCTGACTTGCGTTGAGTAAAATGACAACTTTTATTATAACACTGCCACAATTGTAAGTTTTTCTTGTGAAATTGTGACCGTTTTCTTGTGAAATTCCAACTCATTTTTCACTACAGTCTTTGTTATATTTGCATAGTATGTATATATTATTAATGTTGTAAATACACCTAGAAATATACCTAGAAAGGGTGGTCCTAAAGCATACTTGCCAACCTTGAGACCTCCGATTTCGGGAGGTGGGGGGGTGGGGGGGGGTGGGGAGTGGGGGCGTGGTCGGGGCGTGGTTGGGGGCGTGGTTAATAGGGGAGGAGTATATTGACAGCTAGAATTCACCAAGTATTTCATATATATATATATATATATACATATATATATATATATATGTATGTGTGGGGAAAAAAAATCACAAGACTAATTCATCTCTACAGGCCTGTTTCATGAGGGGGTTCCCTCAATCATCAGGAGATGATTGAGGGAACCCCCTCATGAAACAGGCCTGTAGAGATGAAGTAGTCTTGTGATTTTTTTTCCCACACATACATATATTGCGCTCTACTACGGTATCGAGCACTATTTTTTGGATAACCTTATTAAGACATATATATATATATATATACATATATATATATATATATATATATATATATATATATATATATACATCCTGAAAATATGCAAACAAATCTGTTTAGATAATTGATACTTCAAACTTGCATAAATATAACATGAATATAACATAACTTGGCTTCTGAGAGCTTCAAATTGTAATGAATAAAATGCTAAAGTTGTTGATAAACAAGCAATTATTTTAATAATTAAATATGGTCATTTTAAATGAATTATTATGATCATTTAAAATTAATTATTTCAAATGTGTTTATTTTAATGTAAAATTCTATTCCTGGATGTAATAAGGAGTCAGAAAAAATACAAATAAAAATACAATTAATTTTGATGTTTTTAGCAAAATATAGTAAACATTTATTTCGTTTTTTTTTTTTAAATTAATAAATATATTTATTTTTAGGTAAGATAAACATAATAATACAATTTATCTCCAGTCTGGATGATTTAGTTCTTGTCACCCTGTTGTCCTCCTGTCATGAAAAAAGGCTGTCCTCACTCAGGTCCGCATGGAGCTGGAGGGGGCGTGGCCTCCAGCTCCGGCTGAAAATCGGGAGATTTTCGGGAGAATATTTCTCCCGGGAGGTTTTCGGGTGAGGCGCTGAATTTCGGGAGTCTCCCGGAAAATTCGGGAGGGTTGGCAAGTCTGTCCTAAAGAGGTAGGCATTTTTCTCAGGTCTCAAGAAGGTAACAGATACAAGAATATGTGTGTGTGTGTGTGTGTGTGTGTGTGTGTGTGTGTGTGTGTTACACGGCCAGCGGACAGGTAATAAGTCAAACTTGTCAAGGGTGCAACATTTGGAAATCCATATCTCATGCATTCTTCTTCTAGTAGCGGTGAGAAGGGGAAAAAAAAAATAAAAAATAAAAAAGCCTCTCCGCCTCCATTTTCGTGCGCTTTTTCCCAGTGACGAGCACCTCTTTTATGGCTCTCATCGGCATATTAATAAGTCCAAGGTCGTGTTTGAAATTCCGGCTCCGCTTTGTGAGTTCATAATCTAAGTCGTATCCGTCAAATCGCTGACGTCTCAAAACAAACAGGGGCGGCCGGCGTGCGGGAGCTTCAAGGTGGGGGCTTTGGAATAATGGCAGAGGCTATACTCCCCCCCCCCATCTCAGGTGTGTGATTAAAATCAATTAAATCACTCCTCTAGTGTCAACCGCCCCCCCCCACGCCCCAAATCTCCTGACAAATGAAACGGCGCTTTAGGAAGACGAGGATGCTCCTGGTCCTGTCGTGGCTGGGGCTCATATTCACAAATGAGATTAAGATCGGGGCTGCTGGGGGATTTCAAAGGCCTGTTTTCCATACGCGCATGAAACGGCCTGTGAAGCCCGCATTAAGTCGACTTGAAAGTGTCTGGAAGCGGAGATCACCTCCCCGGCCCACGGCGAGGGTAACTCGCTGGGAGAGAACCGAGTTTTTGAGGGGGAGGGGCGTATTTACCGTATTTTTCCTACTATAAAGCGCACTTAAAATCCTTTAATTTCCTCAAAAATGGACATCCATCCATCCATCCATCTTCTTCCGCTTATCCGAGGTCGGGTCGCGGGGGCAGCAGCCTAAGCAGGGAAGCCCAGACTTCCCTCTCCCCAGCCACTTCGTCCAGCTCTTCCTGTGGGACCCCGAGGCGTTCCCAGGCCAGCCGGTAGACATAGTCTTCCCAACGTGTCCTGGGTCTTCCTCGCGGCCTCCCACCGGTCGGACGTGCCCTAAACACCTCCCTAGGGAGGCGTTCGGGTGGCATCCTGACCAGATGCCCGAACCACCTCATCTGGCTCCTCTCCATGTGGAGGAGCAGCGGCTTTACTTTGAGCTCCTCCCGGATGACAGAGCTTCTCACCCTATCTGTGTAAATAAATGAACACTGAAATTCAAGTATTTCTTTTATTTATTTATATATATATATATATATATATGTAATAATATATATATATATATATATATATATACATATATATATATATATAGCTAGAATTCACTGAAAGTCAAGTATTTCTTATATATATATCTTAACCACGCCCCCCGCCCCCCACCCCCCACCTCCCGAAATCGGAGGTCTCAAGGTTGGCAAGTATGGGTTTGTCTGTTGAATGAGTTATTCATCTAATATTAATAATAGGTATTAAATTGTGTTTGGAGGTCAATACAGACAATTAAGCCATTTAGGCGGCATCAATAAGGAATTGTTAAGCGCCCTTTGAGTATTGTTGCATGCGCCGCACCAGACTTGAGGCGAGGCGAGGTTCCTTTATGACGACGCCCGGCCGGATCTGCTGATCCCATCTCCAGCGGGCCTCGCCTCCTTGAGTAACATTAGGCAAAAGTGCTAAATCAAAGTGTGGAGTCAGCCCGGTGTGTGTTTAACGTCCCCCCGCTCTTGTCACCGATGAGCAGGGGCGGTCCGCCACGTGTCCTTGCCCTATCCCCCCGTGTCCTATCACTCCTTTATGTGTCCGGGGGGCATGGCCCCTCTCCCAAAGACAAGCACACATAAGAAGAGACCTTTTTTCTGCGTGTGGGCTTCTTTTTTTTCTTTTTTTTTTTAACTCATCTTAATGCCCAGCGAGAAAATCAGATGTCCCAAATTGTTCCCCCTGCAGCAGTTGTTTTATTCATGGTTCCACGGGTCCCTCCTCTCTCATGCTTAAATGTTCATCTGTAGCCATCATCACCGTCAACATGATCTCGCAGGAATTTAGTCATACAAAAATCAAGTCATATTTTATGTGCTTGTTTAAGCCGCTTGCACATGTGCTCCACAAACATTGTGCACAAGCCAAGGGCATCATTCAATGACAATTCTACTTTTTGACATGACAAGGCAAGAGATTGCCAACATTTTTGCCACAAAAACTAAATGCCAGCTCTTTCCACAAACTATATTTCGTCAAGGAACGTCCTTATGACACCGAGACAACACATACATGCATTATTATATAGCACATTTGTTCAGAATCGGCACAGAAAAGTTCTAAATTGCCACAAACAGGCTTTAAAATGCTAATGTTGCCACTAAATGCTGTAATTTCACACAGAAATGCAATATTGCGCACAGGTTTTTTTATATTCCACAACAAAGTCCCTATTTTGACACCAAAAAGCAAGAATCCACCATATAAAAGGCACACAAATCAGAGTGGTTGCAATAGAGCGTACATGAGAGCGGTGGTGTGGGTGCTGTGATCTATATGGCAGCGAACGGTTTTATTTTTTATTAACGCACATATGTTGAAAGTGCAATTTCAATGTTGATAATGTGCATTTATTCGACAAAAGAAGCTCAATTATGGCACAGAAATGTTCCAGGATGCCACAAACAGGCTTTAAAATGCTAATGTTGCCACTAAATGCTGTAATTTCATACAAAAGTGCAATATTGTGCACAGGTTGTTTTATATTCCACAACAAAGTCCCTACTTTGACACCAATAAGGAAGATTCCACCATATAAAAGGCACAAAAATCAATAGAGCGTACATGAGAGCGGTGGTGTGGGTGCTGTGATCTATATGGCGGTGAACGGTTTTATTTTTTATTAAAGCACATATGTTGAAAGTGCAATTTCAATGTTGATAATGTGCATTTATTCGACAAAAGAAGCTCAATTACGGCACAGAAATGTTCCAGGATGCCACAAACAGGCTTTAAAATGTTAAAGTTGCCACTAAATGCTGTAATTTCATACAAAAATGCAATATTGTGCACAGGTTTTATATATATTCCACAACAAAGTCCCTATTTTGACAGCAAAAAGCAAGAATACACCATATAAAAGGCACACAAATCAGAGTGGTTGCAATAGAGCGTACATGAGAGCGGTGGTGTGGGTGCTGTGATCTATATGACGGCGAACGGTTTTATTTTTTATTA